>NW_028301608.1:909090-1212121 GCF_987345545.1 Pholcus phalangioides | reverse complement strand
AACAAAATTGGTGGTATTTCGAATAGTTTACGAGAAAATGCGTTATCGATTATTTACAGGTCGAAGATGACATAATTTAGTAACAATATTTTAACACAATAAGTTAAGTACTATAAGAGCTCAAAAAAATTTTTTTTTTTTTTAATCTATAAATTTGTTAATATTGTAATTTTAATTCATATTTTAATAAATGTTGCATTACTTTAAATTCATACGGTTTTCACAATATGGCACGGCACTTCGTTTAAGGCGTCATAATTTTTGGATAACATCAGTGACGAATTATCGAGGCTTTACTGTACAATATTTCAAAGGAATATTTCACCTCGCAATTTTTTTCACATGTACAAATGTCCACTTGTATGCTATTCATGTGAAATCAGCGTTTTATTTCGGTGACTTCAGAACTTTTGGTGTGGCAGCATTCACTTCAAAACAGCGAAAACTAGGCTTTAAATTTTGTAACCAAAACCATGACATTTGAATTTGACCAACATTTATTTTTCAATACGCCCACACTAACTGACATACAAATCTTTCCGAACCTCTTCATAGGCCAATCTGGGCCCCTTTATCATTCTCACAATCAGCCATAGACTTAAGATATAAATAGACCGCGCACGCTATTCATAAAACTTGTCGAACGTGAAGAAAAGATGAGCAGTATTGTCGGGGAAAGAACAGGTTCTGCGCTATTACATTTGGCGCGTTTTCGCAGAAGCTAGGATGTTGCTGTAACGAAATTTGACTCAATTCGATCAAGTTGATGAAAACTTTCCTTCATTTTTTCAATGAATTTCACTCATTTTTATGTGAAATATTTAGGGAGTATCAGATTTGAAAAAATAAATTCTATAAAATAAACAAATATTGGAAAACGGAATTTATTTATTTTCCATTAAGTGATAATTCTTAATAATTTCTTAACACATGGGTTTTTAAATTTTAATTGAATATATAATATTTGAAGGAAGTGAATATAAACAGTATAAATTTCATGAAATAAATTTTTTTGGCACAGTTTTTAATAGCTTTCTAAATATCTATACACACACAGGAAACAAAATATTGTATACAACAAATATATAATGTTTATGTTACTGTAAATTTGATAAATCCGTAGTGCGCGTTATCTTCAGAAATTATGCATAATAGTTGGTAAATATATGCATAATTACCAATATTTTTAGTAAGTTTGATGAATTTCGTAGCATTTATCACTTTTTACGAATGAATCGAATAATTCTCAAAATGAAGTTAGTAAGTTTAATGAATATGGAAAAAATCCATGCTGAAATATCACTTTATTTCAACAACTTAGTTCTGTCCGTATGAGATGCGTGCACTACACATATTTCGCCATAAAAATTAAATTAATAATAAATGCGAAGATAGAGAGAGATTTTTTTTCATCGGCTTAGTTCATGTTGGCTTTTGCTGTATTTATCAGCATATGCAAACATAACCGTTACGAAGAGGGGTAAAAATACTATTATTTTTAGAGGTTGTTATGCATTTTTATGCAAAACTGCAATTGTCTAGAGGGGGGGGGGAAGTTTTCCTCACATTCTATTTAAATAGAATATTTTTCATAAATTTATCCTTCTGAAAAGCATATTTTCTTCCAAGTTGAGCAAAACTCGAATGAACTCACTAGCTCGCCAAATCTCGCCAAATCTTGCGGAGACGTATATTTCAGTTAAAACTTCATAAAACTCACAATTTCAATCATTTATTGCCAAAAATTCTATTAAAACATTTAATAATGATTCATGCCATTTGAATTTTACCAAAACTTGGAACTTTAATTGAATTAAATCCAAAACGGAGTCGTTAGAAACTGAGATTACGTCAGAAATCCATTGCATCGTCAATTTAATATTCCAATTTTTAATTTATAAGAAGGGGAATAAGCAAAAAAGTATTCCTTTGTGAAAGGATAATGTTCCTCCTTTCCTAAACCGTTCAGAACATCCGAAAGCTGCACACGTGGTGACCATTCTAATGAAAAATAAGACAGCACTTGGAGATCGTCATACGAACAGCCATAAGGAAAGCATTGCCAGCGAGATTCCCTGACCAGCCTTTCGACCGGAATCACGTGACTCCGGATCTTTGCTTCACATTGTAACCCCTCGCGCGCACTCTATAGTATTATTACTCTGTGCAATCAGCCCTATGGCACTGGGAATGAAGGAAAAATTGGATCTTGTCTGGAAATATATGCCACTGCCTGAGGTGCCATAACACGATTTCGCTTAAAAAAATAATCCCCTAACCCCGGGGTTCCCAAATTGTGCTCCGCGACCTAAAAAGTTTTTTTTCTTACCAACATATCAACAATTTATGTAAAATACACTGTGAAAAGTGTATCTTTTCTTAAAGGTCTGCTACGGTTCCGATCGCACCGGGCAGCAAAACTGAATTTTACTACTGTACATCGATCACTCGTATTACTTTCAATTACAATTGCTTTAAAAAGCCAAAACTCTAAGTGCTGTCAATGTGTAAATGAAAAATATGTCCATTTGTTAGCAGAAACACATAATCCTCTGTTGGTGAATCCGTGGCACTTAAATCTTGAATGGGATGGGATGGGGGGTGGGGGGCTGATTTTTGATAGGACCACTGACTAAGATTTTGTGGCTCCTTATATTTATTTTCAAGACAACTCATAGGCTTAATTTTGAATATTTTAAGCCTATATTTTTTACCTATATAACGCCAATACCTAAGGAGCCCCCCACAGCCCTGTTAGCCTTTCCCATGTGAACCACGGCTCAGTTCCAGAGAACTTAAGCGGCCCGAGGTGCAGGTCCACATCCCTTAAATGAACCTCGGCACATTTCCAGATCATTTAAGTGATCCGCGGCACAGTTCCAGATGGCCCAATCGCTCCGCGGCATATTTACAGACCTCCTGAGGGATTCGCAACACTTACAGATCACTTAGAATTTCTTAACCGATGCGTCGCGACCGAAACGTGGGTCGTTCAAATCCCGTTACAGCGACGGATTCTTCAGCTATGGGTCACGAACCGAACTTCTGATTCGTAGGGGCTTTAGAGATGGGTCGTACAAAACCACTAACCATCAGCGGCTATTGATCTATGGGTCATGACCGAAACTCAATTCATGAGGGGCCTCAGAAATAGGTCATGCAAACCCACTTACAGACAGAGATTCTTGAGCTATGGGTCGCGACCCAAACCTCTTGGTAAGGTTAGGAATAGGTCGCACAAATCCACTTACAGCCAGGGTTTTTTCAGCTATGGGCAACCCAAAGCTCTGATTCGCAGGGGCTACATAACCACTGACGAACAAGGGCTCTTGAGCTATGCGTTACGACCCAAACCTGATTCACAGTGGATTCTTAGATGAGTCGTAAAAATCCACTTACAGTCCTGTTATCCTGTTAGAAATGCACTTATTGCGTCACTGGTTTCACCAATTTCGAAGATCAAACAGTCCCATGGGTCGCGAAGCCGATCTTGTTGGTTTTGGGTCGCGGCTGAAAAAGGTTAAGAACCCCTGCCTTAAGTGACCGGGTGCTTCTCCAGATCAATGAAGCGATCCGCAGCGCATCATCCAGATCATTTAAGTGATCTGCGGCTCAGTTCCAGGTCACTTTAGCGGCCTGCGGTTCATTTACGGATCATTCAAGAGAGACCCACGGCCAGGGGCGTAGTGGACCTTCTCGAGGGAGCCCCAGGGCACACCTTTTTTGTCTTGGGACCCCCTTGAAAGGGTTAATATGCAAAATAAGTGTATATTTTTGAGGGGGGCCTCATATGTGCATCTCACGACCCTGTCCCGGTTGCCCCAGCCTAGTTACGGGTTCGCCCGCCGCACAATTATAAAATCTTAATGGTGATCTGTGGCGCTGTTCCAGATCACTAAAAGGATCTTACCAATTCAGTAAAGTGGCCCGCGACACGTTTTCAAACCTATGAAGTGGTCCTCATTGTCGTTGCTCGAACTGAGCATCCACGAAATAAAACCTTCGCTGGTTTCGTATTAACGAAATTTGATGTTCGACCGTATATGATAACGGAGCTGAGGTTTCTGTTACATTGCGGAAGATTCTGGGGAATAAAAACTGAATTTAAAGAATAAAAATTGATTTGTCGCAGTCTGCCGAGAGAATTGAGTGATTAATAAAATGAATTAAAGAATAAAATTTGAAAAATGTGTAAAAGAATAAGTTGGTCGTCTGGTAGCACGATCGCCGCGCGAGCTCGCGCAAGTTATTTCGAACTTCTTTTTTTGTCGGTGGGACGCAGCAGCCATTTTCATTGTGATAGTATCGTAATGCTGACCGGTTTGAATGCGCTCTGAAAGCAACTGGAAATTGAGAAGCGCCGGTTTATAATCGAACTCCTTTTAATCGAATCGGGCTATGATAGAAATACCTCGCGAGAAGTACTGTGTGTGTGTGTGAGTAAAAGTGCAGTTATTTTTTTAGATGTCTAGTGCCGCAGGTTCTCACACTACCAATCAAAGCTCTAGCCCTCCGGCCAAGAAGCGCAAGACCGATTTTATCACCGAAAACGCCAATTCCAATTCGGTACCGCAACGAGACAGTTCCGTAAGTCGTGCTTCCAATTATTTAGTTCATTAATTAGTCCACTCGTCATCCTTCCCCCATGCCGGCATCTCTCCTTTGTCTATCAATATGCGTTTGCAAAATTCCATTATTTGCTTTTTATTGGAAAAATGCTATTAGGAAAATCTATTTGTACTTGAAATTTAATTAGAGTAGCGTTGCTTGCTTGTTCTGGATGCCTGAATCCGAGCGCAGGCCCTTCCCCCATAAGGGTAAGGCTGACACGGCCCGAGACAATCGTGGTTTTTTGTTTTTCATGCTATAAATTCACTATAGAAAAGATCCCAATCTAGGGGCCCTGACCTAGATGTGGGCCTCAAGAGCACCATGGGGCCCCCAGGCAAAAAGAGATTTTTCTGAGGCCCTACATGCATACTCCTAGAAAATTTCAACTACATCTAATTTTTGTGAGGCGGCTCACGGGCCTGGTGGTGCCTGTTTGGATCCATGCATTAAAATGCCACTGAAACAAAAAGCATTGGGGTGAGGGATGTACCCTAGCCATGACTGGGGTGAAAAGCAGCCCCGGGGCACAGGATTCTTTTTTCATGTTATAAATTCACTTAAAAAGGGCCGGTGAAAAATCTGGCTTGGGGCCCAATGAAGATCCCAGCCTAGGCTCCCTGCCTCAGAATGCGAAGGAGATCATGCTTCTTTCTTTTCAGGATTTTCTCAGTGCTCCACTCAGGGTTGTTGTAACTAGGCTCCTTGTCAGCTGAAGCAAGGTCAAATTTTGGTGCCCCTGTGTAATATTGGAGTGGTTGAAGAGGGAAGTTTTCACCCCCACCTGTTCTAGCACCAGGGTTGACAGATCCATCTGCTCCCTCACTAGTTGCAGTTCCACTCTCACTTAATTTGATCCCATAGTCCACTTATGGCCAGTGCTGCATATTAATGTATAGGCTCTACCAGGCACAGCCTGAATTAATGAGATCTGGTTAAAATTTGAGAGTTAAGCGTATAAATTTGTTGACAGGCAAGCATTTCTGGTCAACTGGGGGAGGGGGCTCGGAAAAATTGCTTTGCAGAAGTCCCATAATGCTCTTAAAGACAGCCCTATGCATATCTTTTTATCAGCCACCTCATTGGGCATTTTGCCTGTTGTGGCGTTGTATTTGTATAGCTTTTATTGCCATTCCCCCTTCCAGTCTTTCTACTGCTCGCCAGGTGGTGATACCTGCTGCTTTGGGAAACAGAGTTTGTGGATATGTTTGTGTGGGAATTCCTGAAGGGTAACCTGAATGGGCAAAAATCTGGTTTATTGTATTTATGGTTGTAACCCATAATAAATTTGAAGTCAATTGCTATATGCTCGTTGTCAGGGCCAGTTTCTTACATGGGCAAAAAGTGTTTGTATTTGGAGCCCTGAGCCACAAATATTGAAGGCTTAAAAATTTGGTCCTCTTTTATATTAGTTTCTTTTATATTATAGGTCCTCCCTCCCAACGCCTCTGCTTCAAATAATGCTGTATATAAGGGTTCCCTAAACTTCATATTTGCTCAGGCCCAGAACCATTTATGAGAAACGGATCCCACTCATAGTTTTAACATGAATTATATTTGAAAATGTTAACTATTGTTTGATAAAGTGTGTCAAATAATGCGAAATTCATTTTTTTCGAATTGAAGCGAAACAACAGCTGGCATATGTGTAGTGTAGTTTGAAACCTTAGTATATGAAGATAGTTATTCGTAGTAGCTTGAAATTTATTACCAGATATATCATGTTATAACAAGGTTCAAGGAGAATAAATTTGGTTCATTATATCTATAGACATGTCTTGTTTCTGAATCAATAATTGAACGTGAAATAATAAAGGGAACTTTTAGATGGCCAAAAATTTCTCTTCTGGCAATTTCTCAAAACTTTTAGCTGGAGGTTCGTTATTAGTGGAGCTCTCTGTAGCTGCATTTAACTTTTCGTTGGGTTCAATGTGAAATGAGTTTGTGATTTGCCTAATACACATTGCGCCTGATGGAGTGTTAACTGTGTTTTCAGAGTGAATCTTTGAAATTTATTGCTTCATTTTTGTAATTTAATGTAACTTGCTCAGTCACAAGAAAATGTGGTCATGTTGGTAGAATCGAGATGGTGTCACAGTAACAGCAGCAGTAGTAGTAAGGCATTAGGCAGCATTAATACAATGAAAATCCTAAGAAACTAATATCTTCAACGATAACAATTGCAGAGATGCCATTGACCCATTATAATGCGTCAAATACCCGGAATTTTGGGAAAAGGATGCATAAAAATGTTGTTCACTCCTCCTCTGGGACGCGTTCTTTCTTAGTTCTAAGAAGAAGAAAAATAGAAAAATCTCCCTAACTTTTTTTTACTGTCTATCATGATCGTGAGACCTTGAAAAAGTGGTTTTACTACTTTGTACATTGTATTGATATACTCGCGGGTTATTAAAGAAGACGAGGGATATCTAGCTGCTTTTTTTCCTGAGGGACAGTGTAGTTGTCAAGTTTTGAGAGTTTTTATTCCCCTGTGGATTTTATGGCTTCCGGTCACATACCGGAAATTATGGTACTTTTGTATCTATATGCCGGCATTCAAAGACAGTATCTATACAGCATAAATTCGACTTGGTCCTACAATATTGCAAATGCACATTTTTTTCCTTCAATCATAAAGGATCGGAACGCCCGTTCAAATTGTGAAACTTTCCCGAGGTCATGGGGAAAAAACCGAATGTATAAAAACTTGACCTTGAATATTCGCAGTTTTGTCATCTGGCTGCTATGTGATAGTCACCATTTCGCATCACGAAAATCATGAGTGTGTACGCAAAATTGCTTTTGGAGGGACCCAAGAATCTAATTCTTCACAGAAAAGTTTGGGTCACTAACACTCGAAAACAATTTTAAATTAACAGATAGTAAATAGTAACAGATAGGTAAAAGAAATTATTTTATTCCAATATTTTAATTCCTTACAAAAATATTTTTAGTTTTTGTTCTTTGGGGGCAGGGAAGAGGTCCCTTATAACCCCATACAAATTTTGCTTTTGGTAAAAATCGGGTATGGAACCCGCATGATTGTGTAATGGTAATTGGCTAAAAATGTGATTTTCTAAGGTTTTCAAATTTAGAGTTAGCTATAGCTATATATTCCTTTGAAAAAAGCTTTTGATTGCCACGGCAATCATACAGACCTACAACACATATGTATACATTAAATTTCAAATGCACGCATTACCAGTTCGGAGGATAGATGCAGGACCGTAACTGGGAGGGTCTAATGTCCCGGGCTCTGGACTGGGGGTGCACCAAATTCACCCTTTATTAACTGCTTCTACATTACATGGGTGTGCCAAAATGTGTTCTTGCCCCATTTGAGAAAGTAGCTAGTTGCGGCGCTAGATAGATGACACCACCTACTGAACACAA
Source organism: Pholcus phalangioides (assembly GCF_987345545.1). NCBI lineage: Eukaryota > Metazoa > Arthropoda > Arachnida > Araneae > Pholcidae > Pholcus > Pholcus phalangioides. The sequence goes on along the minus strand of NW_028301608.1, from coordinate 1,204,120 downwards.
AACACTCCAAATGTTAGGGGCACACACATAAACACAGTTAAGTTTCCAACACAAATCTGATATAGCTCCCATATTCAGGTGTGAAAATATGTGACAGTTAAATGGCGACAGATCTGAGTAGTGAACCATCAGTTATAGAAAATTAAATCTTTTTACCAGGAAAACCAAAGTATCTTAGGTGGAGACTTGGTCCCAGACTTGGAAGTCTGGGGGCACGACGATGTCAGTTCATATATACATAAGATCTATCAACACCACTTTTGATGCTGGGGGGGAAGGCGTATCTCCGCCCATGCAAAGTATGAATAGGGAATCAGAAAATAAGTGTCTGAGAGAGAATCGAATCTGCTTTAAATTTGATCAGAAGATATTGAAAGTGCTAAGATATTTTTAAAGAAATGTAAAATCAATCAGAAGGGAGTTTATACATTGATTATTAATAAATATATAAATGTGTGCCTCCAACTGTTAATTAAAGTGGATCCTGCTTATAACGTTTTTCAAAAAACTGTCATAAAAACAATGTAAACAGGAAAACACTTTAAATGAGAAATCTTAATGAGAATTACTTATTGTATGAAAATAAGTTGTACTAAGTGGAAAAACAATGTTCTAAATTGGGGAAGCATAAGTGGGATCAACTATATTTGTTTTAGATTTATTACATGTGCGGAATTCGATACATTAAATTCTCAGTGCTAATGAGCTTCTTCTTGCAAGCTTTTCCTACTATTAGACAATGAAAGTAAATGAACCTTTTTGGGATAGAACATGTTTTAGAAATGAGTTATACTTGATTCACAGATACCTTCTACCTAGAACATGACCCACCGCTCAGTCTCAATGAAGAAATATAAGCAGGTGATCAAAGACCTGGGGCATGCTGGCAAAAAATTCAGAGATACCAGTGAATTATGGGGGCATAATTTTTTTCCTAAGAGGGACCCACTTTCACTCAAAGGACCTAGATTTTTCGTAGGGCCCCAAAGCAGAATGTTTCCCATTCTGCAACAAGTCCTCTGGTGACTGAAAATGTTCTGTGGTAAAAATTTGCCTTTACATAATAGCGTTTTCTACATTTTTCTTAAAATTCTTCCAGATTGTTCTGTGACGTACGCCACACATTTTGGCATATTCTGCTTTGGGACATAGAGATCCTTTTTCATGCTGGCAGATATCTATATATATATATATATAATTGATTTTCTGTGTGTGTGTTCTATATACAAATCTACAATTTTAGATCGATCGTCGTCAAATTTTGCATATATACCAAATGGAACCAGACTTGAACGATAGGAGCAGGACAAATGCCCAAAAACTGTCGGACAACAATGGTTTTTGGGCCTCAACAATCACTTCCTGAACGTTTACTTTGGTTACCGTGGTTCCCTAGCAATGCTTTTCAGACGTGTATATGCCTTTATAATAGTTTGCCACATTTTCAATCCTCAGGAGATATTATGTGATCCAAAATGCCTCATTTAAGACTACCCGAGCAGCGCTGTGTATTATAGCTAGTGCTGTTATAACTTCCTTATAATTTTGTGTTGCTCTTTGCCTGCAATTCATGAACTACACAAAGAAAATTTTAGTCACCAATATCAATTTTGTAGTCACCATGGTCACCTGGCCTGGGATTTGTCCAGCCTGGTGGTTTAGTGCATTCGCCCATCATGCTAGAGGACGTGGTTCGATTATTTGTAGAGGCAGTTGAATTTTCTTTCCTGAATTCATCGTCACAACAACCAGCTGTTAAAAACAACCTTGATATGAATACCAGGGAGTAACATAATCTTCGGAAACAGCTAACAGACATTTAATGTTCATTCAGGAAACAGTGTTGAGAAATCACTGAACACCCTTTTCTATTACTGCAGTACAAAATAGATGTAAATAAATCGCCCAAAATTGTTTAGCTCATACATTTGTCACTGTGACCCCCCAGAACGTAACCACTGTAAATACGGAGGGGCAACTGTATTTCTAACAGGTCTCTCTGGGCGGTCAGTGGTCATGTCTGTCTGTATTTCTAACATGCAACTTGATATGGTGCAGTACAGTGAAATAGGCATGGAGAAAAAAAAACCTGATTGAAATGAATGTGAATTTATAAAACATATTCTGTGATGGTATGATTTTCGTGAATTATTTTGGTCACTCTTGTCCGATTGGTTTTATCTTATTTTAAATATTTTAGAAAACTGTTAAATTCGTATTTGTTTACAAAATTACTTAGTTTTGTTTAATATTCATTTATTTGCTGTACATATCAGGACTTGATAAATCAAATGGGAAATATTTTAGGGCGAGGGCCAGCAAAATTTTATAGGCACCAAGCATTTTCCTTCAACAGAATGTGTCTAAAATAATATAGTCTGACTTGCGTGAAACTCTTGAGGGTCTCCTTTCTATACTAACAGGCACACTGACATAATTTCTGAAAATTCTATGCTGTCCTCGCACCTCAAATCATACATGAAAAGAAATTGGGACCCATATCAATCTTTTAGTTGCCATGGTGACCTGGCTTCTTGGATTTGTCAAGTCCTGCATATATAGTTTGTTTATTGAGAGTTGAAGCCGAGAGGAGGGTGCAAAGGGAGGGAGGAAGGGGTGTATTTTGGCAGAAATGAGAATGTTTCTGGGTGTATTTTACCCCTTGGCTTTTCCATATTTTAAGGATTTGGTGGGGGAAAAAATGTAAGCTGTGATCTCTACAGTTGTCTCTACTAGGGTTGAAGCTTCCGTCATATTTTTGGCAGAATGCGAAAGAAAACCTTATAATGTGGAAGACGTAGAAGCCACTTTTACAAAAATACTTAGGAGGAGGTACAAAGCAAGTACACAGTCATCCATCTATCATTAGCATTTTGCTAAAGCTTTTTTGCTGAAGGAAATTTTATGTGGCTTAAACCAGTGGTTCTCAACCTTTTGGGAACCGCGGCCCAGTGAATCAAATTTCTATGAGTCTACGGCCCAGTCTGGAATAGCTTACTCTTCCATAAGTTAATAATTAATAGACAACCAATTACCTTTTGATTGCAAGCTAATTATTTAATTAATTAAAAACTCATTTAATAAATTAATTAAACCCCCTCTTTAATTGAATAATAAATTTAAACCATTTAATTAGTTGATTAATTAATTTAAACCCTTTTAATTAGTTGATTAATTAATTTAAACCCTTTTAATTAGTTGATTAATTAATTTAAACCCTTTTAATTAGTTGATTAATTAATTTAAACCCTTTTAATTAGTTGATTAATAATTAAAACACGTTTAATGAATTGAATCCATTATTATCTTATGGAGTGATGCAACCTTTTTTTCTGGTAAAGTATTAATAACGTGCAGACAAACATAAACAAAACGTTTTATCAGCAACTGCAGTAAACATCCTCATTGCTTAAGCGCCGGAACCAGGGGGTGAACTATCTCTGCAGTCCTTAGTAACTACTAGTCCTAATGAACTACCGGTCGGAGGACTGCAGCTAAGGACCGCTTCAACTACTAGTAGTTAAGAGGTACTATGAACTACCAGTCCTTAAAGTCACGTGACGTGAAACAGTAGTTAGAGGGAGAGAAAATTTTTGGTTTCGAGAGTAACGGATCGCTAACCAATCGGGATGCCGTTTGAAGCCTACAACTACTACTAATTATTTAACAATCGTTTTTCCGCAGTGGGTGGTGGCAGCGATTTCATGTTTACAAACAAACATGTTGTAAACAAACTTTTTTTTCCGAGGGACTCGCCACACATTTTTGTCACCCGTGCTTTGCAATTTTTTTTACTTTAACATCGCCAGCTAGTTTAATTATTTTGTAAACGTATATGAGACATTGCATTCTTCATCTTGCGACTTTTTTTAGAATAAGATTCGGTATTTTTCTTGTCCGAGCTCATGGATCCCACTTTTGGATACTTGAAAAAGCGAGTATCTGGGACCCCAGCTGCATATAAGCGGGTCGCATACTGATGAAATCAAAATTTGAAAAAAAGAAAATTCTTACAACAAAATGCAAAATTTTAAATTAAGGTTACCGGCACTAGTTGAGCCTATGGTCGTAGTGTGCCTTTCCGGGGCAGACTTTCCCTTTTTTGGGGGCTCTTCTTGAAAGGGTTATTATGCAAAATAATTGTAGATTTTTGGGCCCCCCTATTCGCCTCGGGGGCCCTACTTGAGGCCCCAGCTGAATACTATTTTTAATATTGAGTGCAACTTTTTTTTACGACCAATTTGTTAAAAATGATTTTTTATTATCCATTTTTATTCCTTTTAAATTCATTGAAACAATGAATTGCAAATTATTTTCCGAGCAACTAAAATATTAAATTATTGGTAATTTATAATTAAAAGAATTAACTGCCTTGCTGCATATTGTAGTTCTATATTTTAAACTATGGGTTTCTCCTCAGTATTAAAAAATATCAGAACACAATTTTCTATGAATGAGCACTTACCTGTTAATGGAAGTGAATACTTCAATATTTAAAATATATATACGTCTATATTAAAGATCTTTCATCAATTTATGTGTTTCATATTTAGCTTCCAACAAATAACTTCACCTGATGACTTATATTATGTATGACCGTATATTTCATTTGAGTTGATTAGAAGATGAATGATTGATTGAAATTGATTAATAGAAACATGAATTAAATAACAACTTGCACATATGATTTGTCATACAAAAACATTTTATTTCAAACATATGTTCATAGAGAGTTATCATAATCACAATTTATTGGTTGTACTTTTCTTAGAAATCGCATCTTTCAAGAATATAATTTTTTAAGATTCATAAATTTTCATCTGCATCTTCAAATGTTGATTTACCTGAAATTAAAAAGAGGAGGAAAAAAAACACTTATTATTTTATTATGCTTATCAATATTTAAATGTACTGTATATTTTATTTCAAATTATAACGCAGTCTTTAGTTGTATAAGTAGAGATAATTCGTGCACAATAGCACTTAGTGGACATTGAGTCGACTCGCCACCATTTTATCACAGTAGGATCCAAAATGTATAAACTGTGTTTTGCAAGGGAGGCCTGGCGTTCCACATAGATGCACATGTTCATGTATAGATGTATTTACCTAGGGCTTGGCAAATCTTAAGAGCCAACATTGCAAAAAAAAATTCATACTGACACCTAAAATTTTCTATGCAGATCATAAAATATTTGGAGTTTATGTCTGAATCTTCCAACATGTGTGAAGATCATCACTAAGTGCTGAAAAAGTTGAATATAATTTTTTTTTACTTCGGATTATTTCTTCTAAAAATATGCTTGGCTGCCAAAAAATTTGGCCCGCGCTTTTTTCAATTTTTCGAGCCATGTTTCTACCCTAAAATTTTGGTCAGACAGATGCAAAAACCTATTGGCACGCAGCTTACTATATATTTTCACTCTACTCTTTCAGCTTTGCTCTAAAACACATCCTTAGCAACCTCTTGTGGATCGGGGAACCCCTATTTAAATTAACATAGAAATTTTGCAGTGTTGTATGGTCTCACTAGTTAAAAAGTATGATATTATTTGTCGTCAAGAATATTGTTTTAATATTTCCATTCACAAAATTTGCTCATCAGTAAATATAACACGTTTTGTAAAGAATTAATATTGCTTTTCAGTTAGTGAAGCTTCTAAAAGTTTTTTTTTAATGTCCTCCCTCTCATTTATATAGCGAAGACAAGTTTTTCAACAGTACATGTTTTTACTTGCACTGGTCAAATTTTGAGTGGTATAGGTAGCCATTAAGAAATCGTCTATCTTAATTTCCTCAATTCAATTATGTCAAAAACAGTTGTTCTTTTAATAGTATATGAAAAAATTATAAAGATAATTACTCATAGCAAGATATTTCTCGAGAGAAACCAATATGGTATGGACTAAAAACAATGCCACCTTTCCCCCTTGCTTATTTTGCTTTTGCACATATAAAATGTGTCGCTGAAATTACAATAATTTCAGAGGGAAGTATGTTTCTGTTGAGTTTTATATTGAGAAATATTCAAGTGATTGTACAGTTTACAATTTTTATGAATTTTCTCAACTTAAAATTGAATGTGTATAAATGAATGTGTTATTTTATTCATGGTGCAATATAAATAAGACACTGAAATACAACATTTCTTAATAAACATGTGAATTTATGTAATGCAGCCTCTCCGAAACGCTATTATGATTATGATCTGATACAACGTCAAAATTCTGTGGGTGGGATGGTGGTGTTAAATCGGGTTCGACTGTATTTGTTCCACTAGGGTTGTTGATACAAATGAAATCAGTGAAAATGATGATTGTTAAAATTTATGTCATTAAATCATGCATGGAAATATATCATTTTACATGAAAATAATAATGGAAACTGTTGCTCAAAGTCAAATACAAAGAATTAAAATTACCTTTGTTTGCTCTGGTAAAATTGTTTGGTAACGTTGAAAACCTTCACATAACTTCGTAGCTACCTACAGCCAAGTTCCTGGAAAACAAAATTTTTCGGAATTAGAAAAGTCTCACAAATGTATATACACTAATATATATATAATCTCTCAGCTGTTTACTAACAACATTGTTAAAAAATAAATGCTTGTTAAAAGTTTCACTTCCATAACATCTCAAAATGTTATATTTTAAAGTTCTTAAATATTCGACATGGAAATTTGTTTTCTGTGTTTACCCATACACACAAAATCAAAAACAATTTTTGGCAAAAAATTAAATTTGAACACACACAGCAAGGCCATAACCCAAATACTGAAGTAGTAATACGTTTCGAACACTAATCTGCTTCCTCTAGTTATAATGTATATACCTCAATAAAAACTGTGCCTGAAATTCCAACTCTATTTTATAGTCCCATTGTACGAATTTCATTTTTCATATCAACAAAACAATATAATGATTCCTTATTAAATATTCCTCATCTCAGAGCGAGTTGTAGAGTGCAATTTTTCAAGAAGTGGCACGTAATTTTTTTCTCAAAATTTAACTTCCACTAAGTATCACAATATTGTTCATTTGAACAGTTCAAAATATCAAATCTATATTTTAATCCTTTAGTGCACGAGTTTTACAAAAATTAATATTTAACATTACTGCCAATTTTACCATGCTTTATTTCAATTTGACCATTACTCATCACAAAAAAATAATTAAATTTTTTGTCATTTAGGTGCTGTAATTTATTATCAATGAATTGTAGCTTATTAGTTACTTTGTGCATTGAAGGGAGGTTGATCTAAAACACAAATTTTCAATTTCCTTATTTATATGCGATTATTCATAGCATAGTCATCCAAGCACAATTTTTATTGTGCCAACAATATTCAAATTATTTATTTACACACATGCTCAATTTATTTAGATATAATTTTTCATTGAAAAAAATTAATACGGCAAAAAACATAGAATGTAAAATTTCAATCTGATATTATCGTAATTGCAGATTTATGTTTCATTTGCCATGTAAATATTTTCAATACAATCCAAAGTAGACATGGGCTATTTGATATTTTTCAGCATTACCAAGTGGGATCCACTGCCCTATTGATTGCGTGACATTGTCCATTTATATTTTTAAATAACGCATTTACCGAGCAAAAAAATATTAAGAATATTTCTAAACACTCTTCTTATATAGTTCGACAGCAATAAAATAATTCTTACCTCAGTAATGAACATGCTAGCACTTCGTCGTGGCTTCGATCGCCGATGTCAACATCTGGTTTTGCAGGATATAACGATGAATCACTTCAACTTTGATGACATCGAACATATAATCTAAGTTATGTCTGTCGTTATTATCGTAAAAAATTGTTTAATTCGAAAAAAAAACAGCATATTTCATCACTAAATATCACAGCGAGAACTCGCGGCCAGAGACGAAATTTCCTCTTTTCCAAGATGGCCGCCGTGAACTACTTTTCTTGCTGCTTTAGGACTGGTGCTAGGCAGTCCTTAGCAGCGGTCCTAAGTAACTACTAAAAAAAAGTCCTTAGCTTAGAGATAGTACCGAAAAGTCGAACTACTGGCCATCTAAGGACAAATCGGGGCTTAACTACTTTTTTTCGGCTAAGGACCGCAGAGATAGTTCACCCCCTGGGTACTAAGGCTGTTTGAGCGCCCCAATATATTTTACGACGTGGCTGAGCCACCAATAATCAATATGCAATGCAACGATCCACCCCCTCTCCTGCATAAGGGCTTGAAACCGTATATACGGGACAAATGACAACTTTCAGCCCCCCCTCAATGTTTTCTTCATTTCGGTGCCTCTACCTCATTAAAAGATTCAATTGGTCATATATAAATCAATCTAAAAATATCTTAATATTCAATTTTATAGAATAATTTCGCACAGTGTGTAAAAATACGAAGTTTTCATTCATAGTGGGCAATGGAATTTTTTGTGCTGAGATCGATGCAGCACTTATTTATTAGCACTACTTAAATAACTTAATTAGTGTAAAATATATTTTATGATCGAACTTTGTATTTAATCTCAGCTAGAAAGAAGGTAATGATATAAAATAAAAATGTATATATTGTAACTCGCCATAAAGTCCACTGAAGAGCAGAAAATTGTTCAGTTTTGGGCGAGACACTCTTTTCGGTATATTCACGATAGATGCTTATGTTAAATTGCGTAACTTGATAAATTACAAAACTTTGATCGTGATTTTTCTACTCTAAAACTTAAACTTTTCTCTATTTTTTAACAAAAATTTAGATTTGTGAACCTATCCACACTGGAAAATAAATCAAAACAAAATCCTTCGCAACGTAATTCACTGAGTTTTTGAAAAAAAAAACAGTATTTGAGTTATCACCAGTAGTTATGTGCACCTTGATGACCAATTCAAAATATACTATTTTCTGTGGGCAGCAGGTGTTTCACTGATTAGTCGCTGACATTTGCCACGAATATGTAAAATACTTTGTTCGTTTCTGAGAACACATACTAAATCGTTACAATGACTGCTGGAGGTTTTTACCACTGGCCGTAAATAACGGGTCCAATGGTCGAAGGTGGTTTTCTATAATATTACCCGGAAATTCCTAATCACTCACAATTATTCCCTTTTGAAGTTATGCGGCTGTGCGAGTAGCACAGATGTTTTTCCAGTCTCCAAGGAATGTGGGATACCGAGTGGATGGCATTATTGCCTTCAGGACATTTTCTGTGTTGCCGACAAAGGCAAACCGTGAACACGCAAACAACAGGGTCATCTGGTTGTCAACCGAGAGCCCCGAAGCAGTAGTATATTTTGAGGGAAAAGCACGGAGAATATAGAAAAACGCTCCCAACCCCTGCTGTATTGTTTTGGTCTCGTGAAGACAGATACTCAAAAATACGAAAAGAAAAAAATGCTAGTTTTGAGGGGAGGGAGGACCAGGGACATGTTTTCCTTTCTTTGGGTCTAGCAACAAAACGAAGGATTTTCAGTGCAATAAGGGGAAGAGGGATCCTATAATTCCGGCCGGAAGCCTTTGTTCTGGAGGAGGGTTTTCATCTTTTCCCCTTGTATGATTTTTAGACTGAAAAATTAAAAAAATATGTACCATAATAAAGTGAAATATACCAATTAGTTATTCATGGAAATGCTTTGAAAAATGAAAGGGTAATGAATATATTCTCACGGTTCGGTACGATTGATGTCACGGCCCAGCGGTTGAGAAACACTGGCTTAACCCTCTGACTGCTCAATTTGTGGACCGAAATTGCTTCAAAAATTGCCTAATTTTTTTCAGTGAATTTTAAAAGTGAAGTTTGAGCGGTAATACCACGTGCGTTCAAATGCCGCAATTTAGTGGACAACAAACAACATCTGTTGGCCAAAACATAAATGAAGCGTCTAATACTGTATAATTTATTTCAGTGGTTAAACGGGGAAAAAACGGGATGCGCTCCTCAATAAAGGAAGAAAAACACGTGCCCGCGGAAATCGCGGGATGAGCAGATTTTGCTACATTTGAGTTGCCCGTGGAAATCGCGGGATGAGCAGCCAGAGGGTTAAACCCTGCTCTATCATATTGATAAAAAAAATTGGTTTAGGAGTTCCAGTTGGTGGGTGGAGAGATTGCAAATATTTTAAGTATGAGGATCTTCCAATAAGAAAGTTAACCCGGGTCCTCACCTGCGGAGCTACACGATTCTGAGTTGTCACCAAAACCTGTTTCAGTAGGATAGCTGCGTAAAATTGACTGTTGAAGTAGCCAGCCTCTCAATACCGGTTTTTGTGAGTGTTGATAAATATGATAAAGTGTTAAAATGATTTTTCTTTTGGCAAAATTGTTTTATTTATTTATTTAATAATGCTCACACATTTCCTAATCCCATCAATTTTTCTTGCCCTCTTTTGCGGACACTCACTGGGCAAAAAAATTCCACCTTAAAAGAGGAGTGACAGCATCAGAGGAGGTTCCTGTTGAAACTGGAAAAAGTTTCAAATAACTGAAATGGTTTTTTGTTTGCAAATGAACCAAATTTTGGCAATATGAGATGCTTTTAAAGTCGTGAAAGTGTATAGTTATCGCACAGATACAAAATTAAAATTACAAAAGAGATAAGTTTACGTATTGAATTTATATATTTTTGAAAATAGATTAGTCCATATCTGGTGGGATTTGCAGAGTATTCTAACTCTTTCCCAAACATTGGACACATGTGACCCGAGGACCAGTTGTTGGCTATCCCAGTATAAATCAGTGGCTGAATATCCCTCCATAATTTTTGGCAATTTTTTATTCCATTCTTCACACATTTCATCATTGACATCAGCACCGCATGGTTTCTTAAACACAATTTCATGACACACGAAAATTATCCATCCACCCATTTGAAGCTGTTGAAGTGGATGAGTCAGAGTTCTTCTGCAGCTTCTTGAGCTCTTTCTTTAGGAATTGGGGTGGAAACAAGTAAATTCTTGTTAAAACAAATCAATCCTACACAACTGTGTCTATGGCACGTCCTTCTATCTTCATAAAATCATTTTTCCTAGCTTGCTTTCTGCTTTTCAGCTATTTTCCTCACTAGTGTTCCCTTTTCTTCAAAACAGAATATATCTATGTCCTCCTGACATTGAATTCATTTGCAAGAGCACATACTCCTATTTTATGTTTTTCACTGTATTTGATGGCATTAATTTTTTTGCAATTGTTCTCTTAGTAATAGAGAGCAAGGATTACTAAGCCGTGTTTACATGTGCAATAAAACATCCCGGGAAGTTCCTGGTAACAGGGATTTTCACTACAACCCGTTTACATGCCATTCAGTTTATCCTGTATTCCCCCTTTTTGGAAGTTGTCACTGGTCACGTGGGTTGGGCTGGTGATTGGCTCGAGATGGCAGACGAAGGAGCTAACAGCAATTTATTGCTGTCGGCACAAAAGCATCATGGGAGCGGAGGTCAAAGTTACTCACCATTATTCTGCAACAAAGATGGGACTCTTGACTGATGACTGTCCCACCTTTTTTTCCCACGAGGAAAAAAAGTTGCCATGCAGGTAATAATCACCAAAGCTACCCAATCTTGCACATGTGAACGGGACTGTAGAGATAGCCATATTAAACATTGTGAAATCATGTAAAATACACGTGAGCACAACCAGCAAACTGACTTCAGAGTTGCCAAACACTACAATAAAAAATTTCATTGAAAGTAGACGAAATATCAGAACTTGTGCTGCCATCCAGTGAACATAATTTGAACAAAAATCTAAACTATTTGTTTCTGTACAGGGGTTTTCATTTCAATGAACGAATGACGATAAGGGTGTCCATGACCGTATCTGAGGGTGACTGTTAAACTGGGGTTTGAAAAACATTATTTAAATTTGCCGGGATAATTTTATTAGGCTTTAAAACAGGGGTGGCGCATCTGAGGAGTGACTGTTAAGAGGGGTTTTACTGTATTTGCAAAGTAACTTACAGTAAATGAGCCATTGATAGAATTTGATTTTATTTGAGCATATGAAGTGGATAGTTCTATTAAGCGAAAAATTCACAAAAATGTACAGTGGAACTCCCAAGACAGTTAGTTGGAGTTCTGTAAAAAGTGGCCATCTGCGGAGGTGACCATCAAATAGAGGTTGTATGACAAGAAAAATACATTTCATTGGGCGTTTCAAAATGACTGTTTTCAATGTTACAAAAGGAAAATCTTAATGCTCAATGCTTGAAAAAGATATTTATAGAGTGCTACAATGGTAATCGATGTAACGATAAATCTCCCTGCAATGTTTTATTTTTCCTTTCAAATCTTATTTGGGGAATAAACTATAGTCTGTGATGCTAAACTTCTGGATACAACAATATCCTTTACTATGATAAACCCCTCTATAACAATATTTTTTAAGAGGATTTTGAAAACACTACAACATTTATTTTTCGTTCGAAATATCCTTCAGTATATTTTTAACTCATCTCACATGTTTCAGTTCTTTGGAGGAACTAGAATAATATCGGTATTGGGCATCACCTAATCATCAAAAGTGTTTGATATCATTATTTTTTGTGTGATACACCAACTGGTATTGCAATAAACCTTCACAGGGGCAATAAATGTAACTGAATTTATTTTATCAGTTAATGAATTAAATTATTTTGCAATAAATAAATACTCAAAAGCGAGAATTTTTTGGTGATGCTAAGAACGTCTATTTAGAAAAGTTGTCAACAGCAGCATGAATTTGACATTTGATATAATGAATTGCCTCTCAATGTAACGATAATTCCTCTACAAAGATATTTTTTTCTTGGTCCGGTATCATTATGTATATCAAGGTATTTTGTGCAAAACTATTATACCAGGTCACCCTATAGATTTCTTAATTAGTATTATCCAGCAACTGTTTTTTTATGGCGACTATTGTACGTGTTCTTTCCTTTATATTTCTTTTATTCTCTCACTGTTCTACTGAATCTCAGCACGTTAAAAAGTGAAAGCATCTACAAAGCCGAAAATTCCACATCCTTTACCCATTCACTAAAGATCATAGGTTATTTGTCTGGTTTACCTTGTCACCCGGGAGCAAATTTTTAAACTGTCTTATTAGCTAGCAACAACCATATAGCATTAGCTTTTGTCATCTTTTATATACAAATATTTCTTACCTGATAGTGTCGCTCATGAACAGAAAGTCTGATTGATTTGGAAAAATATTTATGTGGATGTATAAAGATTAAAAGGTTATATAAAGAGAATTACCAGCTCTTGGAAGTGGCTGTTGACTGCACACAGAGGTGGCCGCGGAATAGGAGTGATTTTTGTATTATGTGAATGTATTGTCTGTTCCAAGTTGATTGGGCCATGAAGGGAAGTTGGCCGGGGAATAGAGATGGCCTCCTGTGGAATTTTCACTACCTTTGTAGAAAATGGGTTTTTTTAAAATACTTCTGCAGCTTTTTGCTTTCATTAATGTTCCTGTATGCCAGAGCTTTACAGACCACAGAAAAATCTATTTACCAGAAAAAACTTTTAAGAGCCAAAAAAAGTTTTTTTTTAAGAAAAACAGGTTCAAAATAATATTTCTTTCAACTTTTCCTGGACATAGCCGCCAGCCTTCCATGTTGATAGGATACACTGATAAGGAACTCCAAAAATTTTGTGTTGTCCTGACTCTAATTTAATAAGGCGACCTCGTGCTTGGGATTTGTCCAGCTTTGCTGTTTGCCTATATTACAATTTATCAATTTACGCTCTGTAAATGTTTACTTTAATTAAAGACTAAATTATTTTTCAACGCTTGCTATGCAGTTACATCATAATCATTTGGTATTTTTCAAAAATTTTTGGTACAACATTTTTGAGGAAAAAATTTTGTAGAATTACCATGAAACTTTTTGGTATAATAGCAGGTCTTGATAAATCAAAAAAAAAAAAAAAAATAGGGACCAGTCAAGTTTCCGAGGAGCCAAAATAATTTCTTAGGCTTTCAGAGACACTGATCTTCTGTGTTGGTGAAAATGGTTATAAAAATGGTTCTCATTGCCCTCGCTCTAATTTAGTCATTACCACGGTTGGTCTGATTTTTTCCAACCTGACAAAATTCAAAAACTAAAAAAAAAATTATACCTTAAAATTGCACTTAGTTGCAAACACTCTTTCTAATGATATTATTACATCGCTGTTATATTTAGAGAGAAATACATTAATAAATCTATGTATTTGTTACTGCTAAAGTGTATAATTCAGTTATTTCATAGACTAACTTCTCAAGTCAGTTGAAGTTGTGTAATAGAAAAATAATTCTATACTCTAACTAGTTATTCCATAAAATAACTGATAGACAGTTAAAGTGTAAAATGAACAATTTGTTTGAATTATACAACATACAAATACGCGGGCCAACTGTTGGGCACCCCTAATTTAAATTATAGGAATTGGAAAAAAACCCTTGTTATAAACCCATTTATGATAAGATGCAAAATGGTTTTGCCCCCCCCCCCATAGAATTTTCTGTAATGAGCTGCCATTGATATAATTATTACATAAATATAATATACTTAGAATATATATGGCAATAAGTTATGGGGGGGGGGGGTTGCCAACCTTGACTCATCACACATAGAAAATTTAAAGTGATAATGCGCTGATGTTTTTTCCTTCAAGTTGCCAAGGCGATCTGCACCTTGGATGTCAAGCCCTGATGTGCAATAGGCCTATTATTCAGCTTTTATTTAAATTATAATTAACCCCATCAACTTTTTCATCAAAACAAAGAAAAGGAAGTGCTTTTAATGTGTTTTTGATCGAACCATTTTGAAAGACTTCTCACTTCCCAGATCTTCAACTAATCTCCCGATGTTTTTATTGAAGTGCAACAATTTTCCATCATTTAATTTTTAATTTCACTTCTCTTACCTAGAATTTTGATAGTGGGGTTTCCCAAAGCGATATATGGGAGAAAACTGGTGTGTGTCAAAAGCAATCATTATTGTTGCAGCAAAAAACAGGATTATGGGATTTTTACTGTAGAACATTTTTAGTCTGCTGAGGACTCGTTGCCGAAAAATGCAAAGCATTCTGCTTTTAGGGAAAAAATGACTGCTGTTGCTTTTCTGGTTTAAAGGAAACATTAGATGGTTTTGACTGCTAGGCTGAAATATTTTTATGGCATTTCCTGAACAGATTTAAAAAATGTATATTATACCAAAAAAATTAAGCAACTATCACTGAAAACTTGTTGTGATCTGATATGTAAATCGGATGCTGCCAATATCAATCTGCGATCACATCATCGATCATGAGCGATCCACCTATATAGAGGAAGATTTCCTTCATGCACACACCCTGACAGAGTAACAGCTATTTCTGTAGAATGAATTGACAAAGGCTTGATAAGTTTTCTGGGTGTAGGTTTCCAAGGCAGGGCTTGACAAATCAAAAACATTTTGGCACTAGCCACATTTCTCAACCTTTTGATTACTAATGGGACATATGCACATGGTTGGTTTTGATTTTGCCCAACCTGAAAAAACCCACCAAAAATTACAGCTTAAAACTGCACTTACTTGTAAACAGTATGCTTTTTAATGGTGGTATTGCATTGCCATTATCTATCTAAATAGAAATATACAGTCGATTCCCATTTTAATGAATACTGTTATAGCGAAAACTCTAGAATTTCAAACAAAATTTTTCCAAAATTTCTCAGATAAATTTACATAGAAACAATATAAAAATCTTGAATCCTTCATATCAAAATTTCATTGTTACAAACAGATTTCTCCTGTCTCGAAATCGAATCCAATCGAATATTAATATGTAGTAAATCTATCCAATATTTAATAATTTATTTTATTTATGCAATTTAGATTATAGGGGTTAGAGGGAAAAGAAATACGATAACGATAAGCTATCCATACTCCAGGGTTGGTAAAAAAACCGTTTTTTTTCGGGAAAAAACAAAAAACTGGGTTTTTTTGGTTTAAACCGGTTTTTTGTTTTAAATGGTATTAACATTAAAAACAATGAAATTTCTGAAAAATCATTCAAACTTCCAATAATTAACTAAAATAAAATGTTTATTAATGTAATTAACACTATTCCCATGCTAATTAATCAATAAATATTTATTACATTTTAACAAAAACCACCTTTTCAAATTTAATTATTTTTTGCTTAACTCAACGGATTATTGTGTGTTTGAAAATTCTTTTAATGTTATTATTAATCATATAATATATAAAGGTTTTTCTCCAGTTATTTTTTCAGTATACTTAATTAGGAAGCTATTTTGTAAAAAGTAATAAAAATTAGGTGAATATAATGTATTTAATGAAGCATAAATAATGCAGATTAATTAGCAATGATTTACGATATACAGGGTGATTATAACTAAGGTTCTGATTTCGAAACACTGCAAAAAAAGAACGATTGTCAGAATGACTTGAAAATTGACATGAATATTCCTGAAAAAATTCAATTTTATTTGATAAAGGGGAAAAAATACTTAAAAATGTAAAATTAATGACACATCATCCAACATGTGGGAAATTTGCTCGCAGAATGGAAACGATAGCCAGTCATGGCAGAATGATACCTGAATTATAGCATTTCACAATTTCATAATTCATGGAAACATCACAAAAAATGAAGTGATTGAACAAATAACAACTTACTTAAGAAATGTTAAATATGTTGTCCACCGCGTGTTCTGGCTATGAGGCTGAAAGCACAAAAATTCTTGTTCGACAACAGAATCGGAGTATGCCATGGTCATAATGTGGATGTGCCTGCAATTCAGCTTTATTAAACCAAACACGCCCCCCCCCCGTTAATATTCCTAAGGAACTTCTAACATATAGGGGATGTGCTGGAGATTGCAATTCACCAAAAGTTTGCAATCTGACCACTGTTTATAACATTTTGAGGTACCCCCACAGCCAGAAGTTGCAAGGGTTAAGGTGCATCCTGTCAAAATAGGTCTTCAGCAGCTGCTTTGCTGGTATTGCAATGTGCATCTTGATAGAAGTTCTATCCACACACTGATGCTGTGGAAGTGCCGAAATGATGTGGTTGCACAAAATAGATTTATACTGCTGGCCAAGTACAGCATCATCTACTTGCACATTTTGCACTTTTTTCTTTTGCGAAAAAAACTTCCATTGCTTCAGGAGTATCCATGCAAATTTTCAAGTCATTCTGATCAGTACTTATTGTATAGTTTTGGAATCAAATCTTAAATTATAATCACCCCGTATATAGCTGATTATTTTTCATAAATCTGTTACTACTATACAGTAGAACCTTGATTAACTGGGCTTAACAGTGTGTGTGTGAAAGTATAAAAAAAAACTATTGAATATTAAGACTGGGAGATATACAGTAGGAGATGTGCTACTTCTTATGGGAAAGAAAATGAAAATGTATGTGAGGTAATGTAACCACTAGTACACTAGTCTTTGTCCTTTAAGGACAGCTGGTGTCTTTATTGGATTATAGGACCACCTGCCCCTAGCATGATGGTGTCACTACTGTTGATGTGTGATGCAATCCTTATTCATGAATTTGCTGAAGATAGAGCATCAGAATGTAGCAAAAGGTTAGAAAATGTTGTAAGAATGAGAAATTTTGGCTTTTGTATATAACTTTAAATAACTAAGATACTTCATATGAAAAATATATATATATATTCTGGCCACTTTTATGAGACTTTTTGGAAAAAACCACTTATAAAATCTTATGTCATTTAAAGATATACCATCAGAATGTACCCCAAGGATATAAAATGTGGTAAAAATGAAACATTTTGGCTAATAATGAACCAATATGATATTTTTCAAGGAAAAAAATGATATTTAGGCAACTTTTATTTGATTTTTTGAAAAAAACCACTTGGTTAAAACCAACGTGGTTTAAACCAAATAACCCTGCCATACTCAGAATAAGACAACCATAATATTCTTTATGGGCATTGTATAATGTTTTATGTGTATATATTGTTTATAATTTTTGATTGTGTTTTTAATTGGGTTGCTGTGTTTTTGAAATATATGACATCCATATTTGTTATGGACATCTTTTTCTCGGCCACCTCATTGGGCATTTTGCCTGTTGTGGCATTCATTGTATTTGTATAAAACCCATTATCATAATAAGATGCAAAGCTATTCCCTTCCCCCAAATTTTCTGTAATGAGCCCCATCACTGATATAATAATTACATAAATAATCTCTCTATACATTACTAAGTCTATTATATTTATGTAGGCTATATAACAGTATATGTAACTTGTTTTTCTCATGCTCCAGTATCATAAGCCTGGAAAATCCAAAAAACAGCCGGGCTTTTGCCAATCCTGCATATGTATCCCAAAAATAACAATACCAAATTAAATTAGCCTTACTTGTGACACATTGTTTATTTCCACAGAAAACTGAGGTAATTTTTTAAAAATTTTTTAATCAAACTGTTAAGAGCCAAACATGGTTGTTGGTGAAAAAAAACTTATTTTCTCAATTTTTCCAAAGCATGTTAGACTGTTCTATTTCTATGACATGAATGTCGCTCAACTTGTTAATACAAGATATACAGAAGACTGGATGTTGTGAAGATATTTATTACTTGAGATGTTAATTTTTTAAGGAAGGAAAAAACTCATCTCTGCCTCTACTGGGAGTCGAACCCGGGTCCCTCGATTGCCGGACGAGTGCTCTGGCCACTAAGCTACAGAGGAGATAGAGATTTTCCTAGAAATAGAGATGAGCGACATTCATGTCATATATATAGCCCTCTGGTGGCTCATCGTCCATGAGCTATTAGCTGATCGGTTTCACCGTCCATTGCACGGTTCCGTTCGGCATATATACGCTCTAGCGAAGGAAAATCTCTATCTCCTCTGTAGCTTAGTGGCCAGAGCACTCGTCCGGCAATCGAGGGACCCGGGTTCGACTCCCGGTAGAGGCAGAGATGAGTTTTTTCCTTCCTTAAAAAATTAACATCTCAAGTAATAAATATCTTCACAACATCCAGTCTTCTGTATATCTTGTGTTCTATTTCTGTTAAAAGATGCACTGTCATGAAATCAGAAAATTTTGTGCTCACAGACTCATTTTAACAATCGATTCAACAGCCCAGGCAACGACTCAGAAAATTGCATTTTGGAGTTATGTACACCATGAAAAAGGTGGAAAATGCCAAAATATGAAACTTATAGTCTCAGATTACTGAGTGCCTACCATGATAACATCAAGAACTTAACATCTATAATCGTATAAAACGTAAGGTAATATTTAATAATCCAGATCTACTGAAATCAGAAATTTTAATACTTGATCTAAGGCAAATTTATGTGTATAAAATGATAATTTTCATGACTAAAAACCATAATTTATTTCTCAAAACTAACGATAGGAACCTCAAATAGATATAACTTGTATTCAACGCAATACAAATACAACGAGAATTGCCCAACGAGGTGGCTGACTTAAAAACATCATGGATCCCGAGCCATTTTTTGGAGGCCCTATCTACTATTGCTACACCACACATGCACCATTTTTTTTTCATGTTTAACCATTTTTTTTTCATGTTTAACCATTTTATATCATATACATCAAATATATTATTATAATATATAAAATATATGCTGTAAAAATCAAAGTACATAATTGAAAAACAAATTAACACTGTTTTGGTTAAATACCAAATTTTCAAAAATGACTTCAAAAAATATTTCATTCGAATACAAATAAAATACTAAAAGTTGTGTCAGTCGGTTAATTTGTTCTTTCAATGTAAAAGAAAAGTAATGAACTATACACGTATACAAAAAAAAAAACACAACGTGGTGGTTTTCTCAGATTGCAATTTTTAAGTTCATCTGTAAGATTAAAAAAAACTACCCCACAAAAATTGTGAAATTTCACAGAAATGTTTATTCGACACGTTAGTAAAATGAACCTCGAACTTGAATATCAGACGATTCGTTGGAATTTTATGAATTTCTAAAGTTTGAAAAATATATAAATTTCAAAAACCTAAATTCAACATTTTTTTTAAAAACTCTTCCCCTTATTTTTTGGGGTAGTAGTTTTTTTTAATTTTACGGATGAACTTAAAACCTGCAATCTGAGAAAACCACGTTCAGAGTGTTTTTCTTGTATATGTTTACACCGTAGTCTCCCAAACTTTTTGTTCCATCGCCCCATTCATCAGAAATTTTTACCTCTCATCACCAAGTAAACCCACAGGATCCTATGTTAAATCAGTAGGTTCTATCACCCCCTTGGACCATTCCATCGCCCACTTTGGGAAACACTGGTTTACACTATAATCCATTTCTTCTTTCTTTTATATTGAAAGAACAAATTAATCGATTGACACAAAATTTTTAGTCATTTTTTAAAATTCGACTTCAGGGGTCGTGACACCGCTTAACGTATTGTCTTTTTCCTCCTCACCCCACCTGTAATAAGGGGCTGTTCAAGTATTACGTAAGCAAATTTTTAGCCATTTTTGACCCCCCCCCCCGTCAGCAAAATTTCGTCATCAGCTCTGCCCCTCTGAATCCTAACTCAAATTTTCATAAAGGGTGGTTGCTGACGTAAGCATTATCCAGACCCCCTCCCCCCTTGTCATCAAAAGTCAGCAAATCGGAAACCCCTCCCCCCATCAATGATGACGTAATATTTGAACGGCCCCTAACTGCTGTGTGGTTACCTATCGAATTTCTAAGTCATCGCGTCGGTAACAGATGTCGCTACTTGTCCATGCCTAATCCCCTCGCTGTTTTGACAAGGAAACGGGGAATAATGGAGGTTTTTGTTCGTGTTTGGAATCTAGTTAACAAAGGTTTCTAAAATCTCTGTAGGAGGAGGGAAAAAAGGTCATTGAAATGGGTCTGTAATATGTACGCGAAGAAATGGAAATTTTTAAAAAATTATACATGGTAAAAACGTGCTATGTGAAATGAGCATAATTTTCTTTTTCACGATTTCTTGCGAATTTTTCCGAATTCGGAAAAAAAAACTACGCGTACTTCAAACTACATTCATTTATTTTCTTGAGGAAGGAAGATCTGTTGGGAGTTAAGAAAGAAGTCTTTTATTTTCTATTCCTTTCGTAAAAATTATGGCCGAGGTTCTCTAAGTGTACGTCGTGACTTTTAGGGCCATCGTGAAGTGATGGTGCAATGATGTGGGGGCGTTCAATGCTTTGAAGTGGTTCTTTTCTACATTTCTCGGAGAGTATCGGATAAACGATGACAATGCTGGAGGCAAAAGTTTGAGAACCACTGCTTTATGGGAAAATTGGCTTATAAAGATGCAGTGTTGGGGAATCCGTATCTGTTTCGTCTTCACGTTAATGAACAAAGCACCACATACACGTCACATTCAGATTTCCATCAGTTTGTTAGGAGAGTTCCTCAGAGAAACATTTACGAGTCGCATGTGTAGTAGAAGAAAGTAAGGAATACTTTAAACATTGATACGCCAGTCACAAGTAAATTTTGTGAAGGAAATGGGCCAGAGAGAAAAAATAGTAATTTTGAGTACTCTCTCTAGCTTCTTACGTGGTTTGCATTCTGTCAACCAAATAAATAGTCCCTAAATATTGCCCAAATGTATTTCTGTCCCCGTCCGGTTCTTGTCTAATTTTTCTCGACCACACATTCACGAAATCTGTTGACAGATTCATTAATTCTGAAATTATTTCTTTTATTAAATATTGGTTTGAATTAGTTCTTAATTTTTTTACTAATTCTGAACGTTTTTGGTTAAATTAATTCTTTAATTATTTCGATAATTTTCAAACAATTTCTTTCAATAATTATGCGGTTACTCTTTAATTTATTGTGAAATAATAATTTCCTTATTTCAAATAGAAATTTCTTTCATTAAATGAAAAGTTAATATTTTACTAATTCTGAAAATGTTTTAGAAACTGTTTCTTTCAGTAATTTTGAATTTTCATCAATTCTGTGGGATCAGGTATTTTTCCATTAACTGTAGTTTTCATCAATTTGTTCCGGAATAGTTTAATTTATTTTAGTATAATTTCTTTCATTTGTTCTAGAATTTTCATCAATTTTGAAAATTATTTCCTTTATTAATTCTAGAATCATTTCCTTTCAATCATTTTATGATCGGCGGGCCTCGACAGAAAACTCCGCGGGCCATGCGGTGAAGACCCCTGCTGTATTTCTTGGCCTACTTGCGTTTGAAAGACTTCAAAAAATATAAATAAATACGGGACACAGTCTTCATCACTGATGGTTTCGCGGAAAAACAGGACTGTGGTTGACATCCGCGCCACAAACGCTAGGAAGGTGGCGGGGTGATGACGATGACTCGGCAATCGCTTTGGCTGGAGCTCTGCGCGTGCGCCACGTTGTCGCAGGTGGGCGTTTGATTCCGTGACGTCACATTCCCGCTTTTATCAGAGTGAAGAGAGCGCGAGCCCGTGTGTCTGGATCAGTGCGTGTCTGTGCGCGCGCGCCATTTGTTGGCAGTCACAAAACTGCATGGATCCGAGTGTGGAAATACTAAGTCGACAAAGATAAAGGTGTTTATTTTCGATGAGGGTGTTTACCCGCTAGAAAAAAAAAATTCACAAGAGTACGTTTTTCCAGTAGAAAGCCGAGACCATGAGATACAGTACGGGTACTCGAGAGGTCAGTACCTTTAATTTTCACATAAAGCTATGACTAATCGCGATACGTTTACTTTTCTCTCTTCCCCCCCCCCCCATAATTTTTGTGGCTATCACAATTCCCAAGCTGCATAAAGCACCGCAGTAATTTTCGGCGAACCTTTTTCGGGTGCTGCAGAGGCATTGGTGTCTCCTTGTTGTGCAGGAAAAAATCCACTCGTTTTTGGATTTGGCGGATCCGCTTTTTGTCCTTGTTTTTTTTTAAGATTGTTCATTCTTTTTCTTCATTCATTCTCGAATAAACAATTTATTCGCGTTGTTTATATGTCGTGTCACATGAGCGCGTTCGGACGTGTCTTCCGGGTAGTTTTGATTTAGCAATTTTTTTTTTTCGTGAAGTTGGATATCTTAAAAAATAGCGAATTAATGTTTAGAATAAAACGATCGAATTGTTAAATCAAATTGTTGACCGAATTAATGCCACGGACTGCTGTGTCGCATTGTTTGCGTGCGTTTGGTGTATTTGACAGTGTGACGTGTTGTCATGAGGCCGTCGAGAGGGATTTTTGTTTTTTTCGTGTTATGAGTTGGTGCTCGGTAAAGAAAGAAGTGGTGCTCCGTGCGTCACAAAACCTGTCTGTCCAGCTGATGACTCACTTTTTTTCTTCCCCGCTCCCGAACAAATTTTTGTTTACTTCGGGTTTGCAACCGCACACGTGATTTTTCGTCTTCCCTATCAATTTATATTTTGAATCATTGTCTTTACAATTTCCTCTCTCTCTTTCCCCCCCCCCCCCCTCCCGCTGTATCGTTCGCAGTAGTCTCTGTGTTTGGCCATTTCTCATATTCTGTCTCTAAATCTTGGTGGGGCGGGCTCGAAAATTTTAGTACTGAGAAATTTCGAATTACCTTTCAATAATTGAGCAAGGAATCATGGATATATTGACAAATATTACAAATGGTGTAGATGATTAATGATTCTGCCGAGGCAGAAATTGTATAGTTTTCGAGGTTATTTGAGAGGGGGGGGGGGCGTATGTGGCCGTTTTTGGTTTATTAATTTTTCATTTGCTTGGTTTGAGGGTTCAACAAGTAGAGCAGCAGTCATTAAAAACTGCCTGATGGAAAAAATAATTTTGTATTTACTACTTCATGGTCTTGGACAGTAACATTCATTAGGGGTCATTCAAGTATTACGTCAGCATCGGGGGGAAAGGGGGTTTCGGATTTGCTGACTTTTGATGACAAGGGGGCGTTTGAAGGTTGCTGATTGGGGGGGGGGGGTCAAAAATGGCTGAATATCTGCTTAAGTAATACTTGAATGGCCCCTTATTCAAAATTATGGTTCACATTTTGTGTATAAGGGGAAACAGTTTGCGTAAAAAAGCAGTTGTACACATACGCCTATTCTAGGTTTGTAGCATTCAATTGTCTTGTGTAGGGCATGCAGACGCATAAACAATATTTGCAGTGCAGTGAGATAGATGGCTTTTTCTCAGCCCATGATATCAAGGAAACATTTTATTTTCTGGATATTATGCTAAGGTGAACGCGGAATCTTGTCTCCGCCGGGACTCTCGAACCCAGGCCTTCTTGCATACCGGGCTAGCATGCTACCATCTACACCACTGGAGACACTAAAAATGAAAGTGCTCCATTTGTCAAAAACGATTACACTGTCATTGAACAGTAAAATGTGAACACATCTCTTTAGAAAAAAGGATGGACAGAGCAGTGAAACCATCCGGATCAAATGGATCAAGACTTACCAGATCTTGTAATTTACAAATTTTGCATTGAAAGAGCGTCGTTTTTAAAAACATGTCTTCATAATTTTCTGTGCATTGTCAGAGTTGACAGACTGCACTTTGGAAGTCTCCAAAAAAAATTAATATAATGTGTGAGGAGAGACAGAAAAAGAATGATCTGTGGTTGCTAGTACACTGTTTTGGCCAAAAATTGTTTTTGTTACCAAATCGTTTGTCATTTTGCTTTGACTTGAGTCAATCTTATAGGATAATGAAATAGTGCTCTGAAAAAAAAAAGGGGGGGGGGAGGCAACTGCCCCGGGTGGCAAAATTTAGGGGGGCAATTTGAGGTGGGAACAAAGAACACCGCCATAAAATTATGAATCGTTGTATGGGCGACAAAATAATGTTTGCCCGGGTAGTAAAAATCCTAGTTATGGCCCTGTGTATTGCATAACTTTCACATTATAGCTTTCATTATTTAATCTGCAAATCCTGAGGATTAGATGACAGGTTCATTATGTGCAACATACAAAGGCTTCGCAACTTTAAATCGACAATGTAATGTTTCCATGAAAAAGATCCATCTGTGGCGTTTTTCACATGTAGAAAAATTGGTGAAGGAAGCCTTGTTACTATATATACTCTAACAAATTAACTGGAATTTAGAAAAAAAAAAAAACTACTAACACTTCTTTCCACAAAGTATCGCCTTGAATCACTGTCCCCTCCCCTGCTTCTACTTCCACACAAAGCAGATATTGTAAAAATGACGTGTGTATAGAACAAAATTGTAGGGTTTGGGTTATTCGCGGATTTCTCGCTTTTTCCCGTATTCGCTTCACTCCTGGGACGTAACCCCCGCTAATATGAAGGGACGACTGTACTTGTATTTTCATTCCTTTGCACAGCGTAATTTTTTCGCTGATATAATTTTAGCAATTGTTTTCCCCGAGGTTGGAAAACTTATCTCTCTGGTATTTGACAGACAGGTTATTAAAGGTCCGTGTTTTTGGTCGTGGCGTAATGGGCTTTATTATGATTTATTTCGCGTGGAATCTTATAAAAAAATCTTGCTTATGCACATCCAAAAAAGGTAGTAAATAATACCAGTGGTCTGTACCAAACTTAGTATTTTTGTGGCAACCTTGAGGAATTCCGAAATTTTAGATATCTATAAATACAACGCCACAACAGGCAAAATGACCAACGAGGTGGCTGATGAAATTTTTCTGTAGGTGGGTGTGTTTGAACCCATGTACCCTGAACTCTTCCCATCTGTAACTCCGTATCCTACCAACCCACCACGACAGCACTGGCTACATTAAAAAAAAATTGATTTAATACCTGAAAAGTAAAGACAAATTGACCAAAACCCTGTTTACTGAAATATCACTGTACTTAAATAACTACTGGCAATTCCTCTCGTTAATTACATAGACTCGAAAAATGCACCAAAATATTGCGGCTCGCCATATGGGAATCACTGGTCTCTTCGTGCGGTATTTTCCAGAGACTAAGATAATATAAACACAACATTGTACTATTATGTTTTTATTTTCGTTTGAACTAACGTTTACTCGTACCGTTTCTGTTACGTTCAAGATACCGTTATTTATACCGAATGCCTCACTTTCATGTGCCACCGTTTGAATGATCCTTCAGGTTACTACACACAACTCTCGTGGTCCCATGTCAGAATTTAATGCACATTTTTTTTCACTTTTACAACAAATCTTGTGATGCAAATAAGTTATCCGTTGTACCGTTTGAATTAAATCTTGGTTTGCAAGGTTCGATTTTAAAGCAGTATTTTCCAAAAGTGGTGGCTCGTATACCTCCCCAGGATAAGCAGTGGTTTTGTTCTGTGAGGTATGCGGAGCGCTTTCTTTGAATCTTGTCCAACGAAACAACTTGTTTGTCCAGCAGCATTGTTTGCGGCCGACGAACTTTGTTTTCCCCGACTGCTTGCATCATATTGTACGCAGATAAGTTCATTCACACCTGTTGCGCTCCACAGATTGAAGGGTTCAACTCTATCTTTACCATTTCGTTATTTTTGCACTTTATTATTTTTTCTCCCATCATTCATTTATTTCATGTGATTCATATCATTTGACGCGGTTTTTTAGATAACAAGTAGCTCCTTTCGTGAATTTTTTCTTCACACATTACATCAGTATTGTGGGAAATTACGAAAAAAAAAACCTTTGGAAATTCTGTTTACAAGGCTGTTTCATTTTAAATGCGGGTTCATGAAATGGATTTCTTTGTCTAATAGACAATCCGCATACCAAAGTATGTACAGCAGTACGTCGGTACCTTGATTTACGAGATTAATTCGCTTATATGTGAAGGTTACTCCTATTATGAGAAATTAGTATCCTGAATCTAACTTCTTTCATATAAATTAATGAGATCCCGTTAATTCATTTCGCCACCTCTATTCACATTCGCGTAAGAATCGAGGTGCATAACACAGTACAGTGTTTTCTACGCAGAATGAAAGTATAGTAAGTTTGAGGCGGCCGACCCTCATAAGTTTCTGTAACGAATAAGCCTCTTTTAGTACCTTTTTAAAGTGTTGTCCATAGGCGGACATAAACTTAAGTCTGGGGGTCATGATTGATGGCAATTCATATATACGCAAATACATTATATCAGTCGGCTATATGACCCCCCGTATCTCCACTCATGGTGTTGGTTGAATATTTCTTGCTAGCTGAAGCGTTTTTAGCAAATATATTTTTTCGGTAATTTTTCTGTCGAGGTGTACTGCTGTGTAATTAGTGATAAAGCGCAACGTTGCGTGACGTTGATTGTATAAAAAAGTATCATTGATATTCAATTTCACCAAAGGTATTTATTGCGCTGCAGGGCTGGACAAATATGCAAAAATGCATATGCCGTAATCAGTATTTCATATGCCAGCGTCGAGCTTGTGGTTAAAAAAATATATCCCGATAAAAATTTATACATAGTTTTTAGAAAATATATATTTATTAAACTTTGATTTATCTGTCGAAGTCTGTCCAGCTCTGTTGCGCTGAATGATTTTTACGTACATATATTGAATTCAACTTGCAAAAAATTGTATCATTGGAAATGATTTACGAAACCCGATTACGAAAGTTTCGACAGCTGGCTAATGCGAAGACGATAAATCCAGGAAAGAAAAATTTAACTGGCTTTGCGTGGAATCGAACCCACGTCCTCTTATTTGCCGGGAAACCTACAAGTGTCTAGTTCCACAGAAGACTACTTGTCTTTTTCTGTAGCGCATCATAAGGATTGTTTCGAGCTCTAGTTAGCTTCTTTATATTAGCTTCAGATATGTTCGGTTGCGCATATGCGTAATGACAGCGGCTTAGCGCTTATTTAAAACGTATTTCTCAAACCTTCTAACGATCTTGAGATGCATTTCATTTCTTTATAAACTTTTAATTTTTTATTTCTCAATATTTCCGATATTTTTATGAATAATTTATCAAAGTGAAAAACATTTTAATTTTTTTGTATATTTTAATAAATTTTAAAAAAGTATATTATATTGAAAATATAATTCCTTGTGTGATATATATTCATCATGGCACAAGGAGCCTGCCTCATAATTTTCCATGTGGGGAAGAAATTATACTCTAGCCATGGGCACCAGAACCTGGGTGGGTCTAAATGTACTTGAGCCTAGAATAAATTTTGCGTGAGGGCTGCGAGCTCCCTCCTATAATTAATGAAAAAAAACAATAACGAACCACTCTTCCTCCTGTGAACGGGCCCCCGAGTCTCATATATAAGAGATGACTGGCAACTTTCAGCCCTCCTCTCAAATATTTTTTTTCATGTCGACGCCTCTCACTCTAGCAAGAATAATTTATATAAACATAACCGAATAAAGCATCTTATTACCTTGTGCGCTTAGATTGTTATGCTATCGTTAGCACGATTCGAGAAAAACGTCAAAAAGTTTAATATTGGCGAAACAATTTATATATATATATATATATATATATATATATATATATATATATATATATATATATATATATATATATAAAACAATCTTTCTGTTTTCCAAATTTCAAAAAAATGTGTTTTTTTTTCTCTTGGTTTAGTTTATGAATTAGTTTTTTCCCCAGGAGCCG
Organism: Pholcus phalangioides; assembly: GCF_987345545.1. NCBI lineage: Eukaryota > Metazoa > Arthropoda > Arachnida > Araneae > Pholcidae > Pholcus > Pholcus phalangioides. The sequence goes on along the minus strand of NW_028301608.1, from coordinate 1,175,612 downwards.
AAATTTAATATCAACCATAGCCAACAACAGCATTAAGGAAAAACTAAAATAGTTTATAGAAGAAAACGTATTTTTTAAGGGCACCCCCATTTAATGTTATAATTTATTTCTTTAATTTAAATTCCCCTGGGAAGTTTAAATTTAGAATGTTACTTTGATAAATTATTTATAAAAGTATCTAAAATTAATATTGAGAAACAAAAAAAATGAAGTTATGATAAAATATACTTTTTAAGATTTCTCGTGTGAAAGATTGAGAAATACGTTTTAAACAAGGGCTCAGTCGCTGTTATTACGTATATGCGCAACCGAACATCCGTGTATAAAGAAGCTAACTAAAGCTGGACACAATCCTTATGATACGCTCCTAAAAAAGACACAAGTAGCCGTCTGTGGAACTAGACACTTGTATGTTTCGACAGTGTCCGTCAGCGCACACGAGCTTTAAGGAAAAAGGATTCGTTGGCTTTGTAGTGTGGTGCGTTCACCCGGCAAGTGAGAGGACGTGGGTTCGATTCCCCGCAATGCCAGTTGAATTTTATTTCCTGGGTTAATTCACATCAACCAACTGTCGAAACTTTCGTAGTAATAGTAGTGACATATTTGAATTCATCAGATTATCCCAATAAACTTTTTCTTCATTGAAGTCTGGGTGTGTGTGTTTTTTTTGAAAGTTAGAATCAAGTTTTAGAAAATGGATATTCGATCCTTTCTCATTCTTGTATTTATGCTTTGGATATTGGTATTTCGCTTTCACGATGATATATTTTTTGTTTTCTGCTAGAAAAGCACACACAATCCGTCGCCCAGAGCGACCACCGAAAAGGACGTGGACTGCGACCCGCGACGAGTGCTCGGATTCTACACATTGATTGATCTTCGTGACTGGCTTAGTTCGTTTTTTGTGTTTTTTACTTTTCCCAAGGGGAAAAAGGTTTGACAATAGCTTCTGCCTATTTCATAGTCACTTGCGGTCTCATGGTGATCAGTCTTGGATTTCTCGTTTATTAGGCATTTTACTTTTTCTTTCCACAATTTTTAAATGGTGGCGAGTTCTTTTACAATCGCCTTTCTTTCGTCTGAAACTTGACCGATTTTGTTTTTACAGGTTAGTTCAAGTGTTTGAGGAGAATTTCGATTCTTCGCTTGTAAGTCTAACACGGAAAGTAAGAAATTCTTATATTTGCAGCACTGTTATTTGCTTGACGCATTTCTCTAAAGTTTAATTTGTTTCCCGGATTTGCATACTATGTTTTTTTTCTTATTGACAAAAAATTCATTGTCATTTTGTCGGCGAACCAGTTTTTGATTATCGCAATTTTTCAGACCATTAAGTCAACATTTACTGCATATTCACTTCATTTATTATTCAACATTCACTACATTATTCAAGTTAGTCTTCTCATTAATTTCTTGCTTGTTACTTCTACCTTTAAATTTTTTTTTGCATTCGTTTCGCGACATTGATAACCTCTTGTTCATGTCTCTCACTATCGGAGTTTTTTTTTCTCCAAATCATTGGCCTTCCATATTAAAATGTTTGATGTACATTTTTGAGAAACTAATAAAATTTTACGTGAAGGTGAACTAAGATACTGCGCGTATCATCGGGCAATTGATGTCCGGGCGAACTTTATAGGATATTGTTAAAATTGCGAATGTATCTCCTTAGCTCATTGATCTATTGGTTTTTAATTTTAGATAATGTCTCCAGTTAGTTTTGAGCGAATTGCTAGTGATCCGGCAGTGCTACCTGTATTGAAACGTCAAGAGAAATTATAAGGTCGCTTTGTCGTCGTTTTGTTTAATACCACTGATCTCACGAGAAGTTAGGACGTGTCCGCGAAAATAGAAAATTTCAACCTGTTTCTCACATTTTTTTTGTTTATCTTTCCGACTTGAGTTGGAATCGAATTTATTCTGTTACTATGGCGGAGGTACTTTTTTGAACCTGCCTGTTGTAATAACAAATCGACCATTCCTCCCTCTCAAAAAACGGAGCGCCATCGTCGTTGCCATGGGAACGTTGTGCAGCACTCCCTCGCTCAAGGCCGTCGGCAAAGAAACGATGGACGACATGATGATGATCGCCGATATCGACAACACGATTATCGTGCGTACTTTTATTCCCTTTCTCACCCATTCCTTTTTCTGTGATTATTTCAATGCACTCATATGAACACGTCCCAGAGGCGTACGCAGAGACGTCGGGGTGCCCCCCCCCCCCAAATCAATAGGAAATTGAAAAATTTTAGGATTTCGAAGTGAAATTAAAATTGCGAAATATTTTAATGTTTCAATTTAAAATACTGCATCAACTCAAAATTTTTTAAAATATCGCCCCTCCTCTCTCCAATCTACCAGTGACCCCCTCCCCAGGTAGGTCTTGCGTATGTCTCCGGATTTTTTTCTCGTGCATGTACTCATAATTTAATAGGTTTTTTTTAGTCTGAAGTTAATAAAATGGCATGAGAACAATTTTATTATTTTTTAATGCTTTTATGATGGTTTACACTTTGTTTGAAATTTAATTTTCACTTTGGTTAAAATTTTTTGTCCTTGCCTTAGTTTTAGTTCTCAATTTTCTTTTGATGGTGTTACAAAACCTGTTTTGATTTTTATGTGAATACAATGAGTCATCTAATGAAATGGGGAAAAACTGATTTTAATAAATTGGGGAAAAACTGATTTTAATAAATTTTGTACAAAACAGATGTTTCTTCATCTAAACTTGGATGCTGAGTGCATTAAAAATTCAACTTCCAACGCTATATATAGGGTATACTGATTAAAATCAGCTTGATTCAAATCACGGTTAAAATCATTGATTTAAATTAAAAACATTTTTTTTCCTTTACTAAAAGTAAGATGGTATGGCATGCATGTTACTGATATGTGATAAAGTTTGTGATTAAAAGAAGTATAGATCCTTTTTTTGGGGGGGGAGGGGGGGGTAAATATAGACTTGAACTTAATCCCTAGATTCAGTGCAGAAAAAACTGCTCTATTTCTAGATTTTGCGCATGGAAAAAATTACAGAAAAATAAGTTGAACTTAGCTAAACTGCACCAAGTATTTTCAATGCATTACAATGTGACACTAGGGCACCCCTGATTAAAAAAAAACAGAGGAATAATTTTTTTTATAAAGCCTTGAATTCTCCATGGCCTGATTGCTGGTTCAAAATAATAGATATTGTACCAAGATAAATATCTTTAGGCTTTCGATTTTACTTATTAAAATTTTGAGTTTGTTCATTTTTTTTACCAAAACCCATTTATTAAATCTGTGAAAGAATAAAAATGTGTAAACTAATAAGCAACATCATGCAAGTTGGAAACTCATCCATTAATTATGCAAGAAACAATCTTGCTTTATTTACTTGATGCTGAATGGCTCTTCGGTTGTGCATTGAGTGAATTGACATGTCTGCACCATATGTGATACTTAGTTGCCACCACTCATTCACTTTCATGGCGGGGGGGGGGGGAAACTAATGAATAAAAACACTTTTGTCTATTAAAAAAATTTTAATCCAATGAAGTTGATTTGGACTCAATGGCCTTTCATATTGCATAAACTCAGATTTTTGATGTTCGTATTTTTTGCTTGTAGTTCGTTTGTAGTTTGCATTAGTGCATAATACATTAATGCTTAATTAAATTTGAGTGTGTGATTAGGAGAAAAAAGCAGTTATGTAATATGAAAATAAGCAGTCAGTTAATTTTAATCAAAAACTGATTTTTTTTAATTTTTAGAAATCATGATTTTTTCATACCCTGACTATATATACAATAGAGCATCGATTATCCAAAACAATTGTGGACGGGGGGGAGGGGGGTGTTCTGATGACTGATTTTTTGGATAACCGATCATTCATGGAAAAAAATTGTAACAATGCCATTCATTGGAGCAATATGCAACAAAGAAAGTGATATTAAACACAAAACTGCATATATTTTGTATTGCATGCCTTACAAATGACAGAGAACTGCAGGTGCTTCACTTCATTCTTGCCACAACGCTTGATTTAGATGTATAGTTTTTTTCGCTCCACTGAGCAACCGAGATTGAAGATTTGGTAATCAATCCAAGTGAGATACTTAGCGTGATATTCTTATCCTCTGAAGATGACACCCATAAGCGTATCGAAATGCATAAGTAATTTTTCAGTATTTCTTGGTATTTGCCTTTTTTGTGGTTTTTTTTTACGAGACCTATTTTTATTAGAAGTCCTCTAACATCTTGGCGAAACACAAGATCATTTTCATGAGAGAAGAAAGATAAATCCTTTTCCCTAGTATGATAGAATGTAATTTTTGTTCCAATATTCCAACATTTGTATCATTTATAGAAGCAAGTAATTTAGATGTTCTTTTTGAGAGACTGGGTTGAGAGGTTTTGTTTGCATAGTGCATGGTGTAAAAAATTCAGGTAGTCCATGTATATGATTTTGAATGAAAATATTTGTGTTTTAATTCAATTTACATAAATATGTATATTGATAGTAATGAATGAATGGAATTTTAGCAAAATGGTTAGGTTAACTATTGGATCAGGTGAAAAATTGAAATTTTATAAAATTCTGTTGATGACCTTATATGGGAGTGAAATGCAGTTTATGTGCATATAAAAAGAAATGATTCCTATGTTTGGTGAAAATGTAAAGGTAAGAGATTATATACCTCTGGTGATAAATAAAATTGAATAAATTTAAGATCAACAACATAGCCCACCAAACCTGAAATATGGACCCACAGTTTGAGTACATTTATGTTCGTCTTCTAATCATTTGTTGAAAATGTGTTCAGAATGATAACATAATTCTTTGAAAATTTCAAGTGTTATTTTCCCCCCCATATGTCATAACTATATAAAAAAAACTAGGCAATTGATTTTTTTAATGGTTAAATCTGTTATTGAAATGTTCTCAATCATTACACTGATTTATTACAGGGTGGTGACATGGCCCAGAATGGCTCCAATAATGCAGCCACGATTCCAGAAGGAAATATTGATGAAGGTTTATATTCCAGACAACTGTAAGTGTCAATTTAGAATATTAAAAATCTCATTTCTTAATTTAACTATCCAAAATTGTAGGCTATTGAATTTATATGCAGATTTAATCTTTCTTATTTATATTCTAAAAGAACTGGTAAATCTTTTTACTTTCAATTGTTATTTGCAAAAAAATAGGAATTCCATTATTATTTTATTCTATCAGCATGTAGTTGAAGTTTTCTGAATCTGTCAAATAGATACCAGGAGTAAATTTATTAGTCTAAATTTTAGCCTTGCACTTGGCCAGATTAGATACTCAGTTTTATTGAATGAATGCCTTTTATATATGATTAAAATGCATCTGGAATGCTAGAAATCTGTAAAACTAACTCTATAGGCTGATTTAAAAAAAAGTAACAAATTGGTTAACATGAACAAGTTTATGAACATTGAAACACTGAAATTAATTGCTGCCATTTTTTTTTGTATTTCTGGCTCAAAGAAAGATATTAAGCGGACTAACTTATTGCTAAATCGATTGTGAGCTAGAGGAAAGTTCTTAAAAAGTAATTGAATTTATAAAATTATAAGATAAGGACACAGTCAAATATTTCTGCCTTAAGAAAACTTCTATGAGAATGGATTCTATACCCTCTAAAATAGATCACCCTCTCTCACACACATTATGAATGAATGTGCTAGTTGAAAATTATGAATTTTTTTTTCTTTTTATAAACTGGATCGTATTATAAATCTTCATTGGATATTTCTTTAAAACAAAAAAAAAACCCAAAAAATTAATTTATTTTTCACTGCATCAAAAAAAAATATTTTAAGAGGCCAGCACCAGAAATGATTGTTAGAAATTTTTTGTTGATCAATCTGAATTTGAAGCAAATATTGACGTGAAAACTGTTAAATCCTGTTTTGAGATTGTGCTGGATTAAAAAATAAAAAACAGGAAAAACTGATGAATTTTATTTTTCTTTAAAGGTATGTATTGGGTCATGAGGCAATGCGACGTATGGCCACAGCTGAAATCCTGATATCAGGCATGCGGGGGCTGGGATTGGAAATAGCCAAAAACGTGATACTTGGGGGTGTGAAAAGTGTCACTCTTCACGACACTGGTGTATGTGAAATTAAAGATTTATCTTCGCAGGTAAGAGATCACTTTGTGTATTTGATGCACAAATTTAATGAGGGTAGAAATTTTAAATACGACACATGCAAAATGACAAAATTGTGGTTTTGTAAATCATCTATGAAAAATTTTAATTTAATTGTGTATTTTTATGTGTTTTTATAGTACTACTTGAAGGAGAGTGACATTGGCCAAAACAGAGCAGAAGCCAGCATTGAGTCATTGAGCCAGCTTAACTGTTATGTTCCTGTCAAATCCCACACTGTACCACTTGATGAAGATTTCATAAAGAATTTCAGGGTACGTTTTATAAAATGAGTGATTTTGTGAATAGGTTACAATCACACCTATGTATAATGTTACCCTTGAAGGGGAACATATAAAAATGACTGGAAAGGGTCACTTTTTCCCAGAAAAGTTGTAAAAAACATATTTGACCATTTTCCTGAAAAGATAAGATCTAGGCCAGTGATTCCCAAAGTGGGCGTTAACTCCCCCTGGGGGCGATAGAAGCTACGGCTATAACATAGGATCCTATGGGTTATATTGCGTTGGGGGGGGGCGATGGGAGAAAAATATTTCTGAAGAAGGGGGCGATGGGACAAAAAAAAGGTTGGGAAACTATGATCTAGGCTGTCTTAAAAAATTTTACTGACAACTAAATTATTTTTCCATTTGTTAAGTCCTGGGTGAGCTTGTGTAAAACGAATTAAATATTTTTCACATTAGGCTAATATTGGGAAATAGCAATGTCTTCATTTAATCGAAACAATTTATTTTAAAACTGATTCTAGTAACTCCTTCAATAGTATGCCGTATGCCCAGACAAGTGTGTATACAGGATTGGCCTTTGTGGGGGGCTACAAGGAATTTCTTCCAAAATTTTTGAGTTACTTTCAAAAAACATTTTAGATTAATAGAAGAAATTTGTCAAGATAGTATATAAAGGCATTTTCTCTATTAATATTTTAATTTTTGATCTTGGGGGGGGGGCAGAGTAGAATGTCTTGCATTATTCAACAGGTCTTTAGATGACTGAAAATGTTCTGAGGTAAAAATTTCTATTTATCTAAGTTTTTAAAATTTCTATTATCTAAAGTTTTCTATTTCTTTTTCCTTATTCTTTTAAAATCACTTTGAGATCGTTCTGCAATTGTATGTTATATTTTATGGTATGTTCTGCTTCGGCCCTGCGTAAGCCTCTGCGCCCATAAATTCTTCCAAGGCTTTTTTATAGAGTTAGGAAAAACCACCACTCTGAAGTGGTTGAGACAAAATGACAGTTGGACATTTCTGAAAAAAAACAGTTCTCTTTAGAATTTCTTTCCAGAAACAAAGTTAGGAGGGTATAGTACTTGTTAATGACTGGTGATGCTGCCTTTGCTCCTCCTAGTAGTGGCTTCTAGCTATTCGACAATGCTGTGCAACTTGGTAATTGAAATCTATTCTCTACCTTGGTTTGTTATCAAGTTAGATTTGGTCTTTCCTTAGTTCACTATGGGTACTAAAATCGTTCTTGATACATTAAATTTGTGTCTATTTCAATATCGAGAACTTTTTTTTTTAGTCATGAAAGGGTGGATATAGAATTTCTCCCGTGGTTGTCTTTTACCACTTGCGGCTCCCTTGCGTTATTCATTGTTCATCTGCAGCTCCTGGGAATAGTTGAAAAAAAAACACTTTGTGGCATTGGAATAGGTACACATCAATATGAATAGCTCACCGTGACATCTAACACATTGGCAAAGCCTCCGGGCGTCATGGCACATGCTTTTATTTTATTTTGCCATCTCACAATGTTCTCATAAATAGGGGAAAAGCTCTCCTGGTGAATATCTGTTTTATACTTTTTTTTTTTATCAACAAGGGTCATTCCATTGCAAATCACCCATCAAAATACCAAAATGAAACCTAAGGTATCAGATTTCAATGATTTTTTTTTTATTATTTGTTGCTTTCACCATCCTTACTAACCATGTAAAATATTATTTCATATCGCTAAAACTTTTTAAGAAAAAAAAAATTAATTTATCAAAAAATGATGCAGACGACTTTTCCGAGGCTCGATTTTTAAAAAAGTAAAATTGTTTGAGAAAATAAATTGTACCTTTTTCAATTTTTACTATATTCAAGTGTAATTTTCACTAAAGTGTTCACATAAACATATGGAATGAATAAAAATAATTCATACTTACATTTGAAATTTATGTGTAAAAAAATTATGTAAGCTTAGATTTTGTGGATTTTTTTGTGAGAAAAAATAAAATTTGTCTTGTGTATTTTTAGACCAGAGGCGCAGCAATTACCAAGACAACTTTTATTTTTAATTCCTCTTAAATATATGAAATAAAAGGCTGGGGAAAAAAATAATGGTTTTTTTGCTTAAATATATTTATTCTGGCTCACAACACAAAATTCATCGAAGGAAGATTGGGTCACTCCTATTTCAAATCATTCAACTAGATACTGAAATGAAATCCATCATCCCAAATTCTATTATTACTTTTTGTTTATGGTTTCTATCATCCTTGTTGACCATGTAAAATTTCATGTACATATCTCAAAAACTTTCGAGAAAAAGTTTTCTGGCACCACGAATGACGTCTCTAACGCTAACCATTCAAGCAATATTTTTTTATGAAAATGTAGCATGATTTTGCAAACTTTTGATACATTCAAATGGAATTTTTACCAAAATGCTCACAAAAATTTAAACCTTATTGCAAAAAAAAAAATTAATTTTTTTTGCAATAAGGTTTAAATTTTTGTGAGCGTTTTGGTAAATTTATTTATTTATTTATTTATTTTTTATTTTTTTTTTTAATTTTTTATTTTTTAATTTTTTTTTTTTTGTAAAAACAACTTTTTAAACTTTTTTGGATGCACAGCATAATTTTTTTTTAAATTTAATCCTATATCCTACTAATAAATTAGAGGAATATATATGTACATTTTGGCAGTTGATAAATTTTAGTCACAAAACACCATTGCATTTATATGATTGCATTAATTATATTTATGCATAATGATTCATGCTTTAAAATAAAAATTTAAAGTTATATTTTATCTTTCATGTATGTTAATTAGTATTCACTAAATTAAGTTTCATGAGTAGTTAATGCAGTAATTCAAAAGCATTTAATAAATTTTAAAATTCAAGGATCAAATAAATTCATGAAATAATTAGAAATATTGATGTAATGTGTCCAATCATGGTTGTGGTTAAAATTTATACTTGCATTATGTTAATTTATTGTTGAAGTCATTTTAAATTTAACCTTCATGTTGAAAAGATTCTTAGAAAAGTGTTCAAATTCCAAATAATTGAAATTACTTTATTTAATCACTTTTAATTGATCTATAAATATTTCTTCAACATTTTCAAACTTTTGCAATTTGGTAATATTTTTTTTTGCAAAATTACTTTGTTTTTGATAAATCCAGATATTGTTAAACATATATAGATGTATTTTTGGGTTATTTTTAATATGAAGGTATTTTACCAAAAATTGTTTTTTAAAAAATATGTTGTTTAATTTTTTTTTTAATACTGCTTAAAATATATATATATGATAAAAATAAAATAGTTATACTTGTGAAAAATTCTACATTATAATTTTTTTTTGGGGGGGGGGGGCTTTTAATAATAAAAATATAGACCTATAGATTTTTCTGAGTAATATAAAATTGCTGATGAAAAAGCTAGAATATGGGGCATGAAATCATGAAGGATAAAATTATTGGATACAACCTGATTGTGTTGTAGCTGAGGTAGATGAATAGAACTAAAACCTAATGTATATAGTGCCTGGTGGTGATTTACTAGATGCAGGGCTCCCACTTATTCTACTTTTTGTTAAAATGTCTTTCTCTGTTTTGTCCTCCTTTCTAGTTTTTTCTTCTTTTTTTTTACCAAATCCTATCTATAAAATTTGTGTAATTTGTTTTAATTGAGCAGGGAATTATCGATATATTGCCAAACAGTTCAAATGTTGCAGATTGCAATTAATGATTCCTCCAAAGCAGAAATAACCTTAAAAATCATAAAATTAGTGGGGGAGGGACGTATGTAGACCATTTGGTTTATTAATTTTTCATTTGCTTAGTTTAAGGGTTCAACAAGTAGAGTAGTCATTAAAAACTTCTGTCTGGATGGAAAGAATTTTGTATTTACATGGTCTTGGTCAGTAACTAGCAATCGTCATTGAAAATTATGGTACACATTTTGTGTATAGGTAAAACAACAGTTTGAATTACAAAACAGTTGGACACACAGTAGGGTGGGTCGAAAAAGATTAAGTTTTTATTTTCAAATCTCTATAGTGCGGAAAAGTTGCCTCCTTTAATAAGAAAAATCACGTAAAAAATTTTTTAAATCGGTTGTTATCTTCTGGTAGCACATTGTACTTTCTGAAAATTGACAAAATCAAATATTTTTCTTTAATTTTTTAATATTAGTTAAAATTCTACGATCAACATGCAAAAAGTTATGATTCAATAAAGCAGAATAAATTGTTAAAATATCATTAATATTTTAATGTTTATCGGTCGCGCAACGTGTCGTAAAAATTTGGATAATCCCTGTTTTTCAAAGTTTCGGTGTGCACCTTTTAGCCCGTTTTGTCAGACCAAAACGATCCAGAATTCATCACAAGGAGGTAATTGCATGTCGAGTTCCACCCACACACCCTACTCAAACAACCGTCCAAAGTAGGTGCATGTGTGTAATTTACATTAAATTTCAAAACTGTACGCCAAAATTAACGTATTCAAAATCTGACTTTTGGTAGAAATCGGGCATAACTGATCTTGATAATAGCGTAGATCTGATGTACATTTCTAGCTTCATTCCTATGCACTGTAGTTGAGGCCTCGATAAAAAGTTTGATACATGTCTTGACTGTCTGAGTATGTGGGAGAAACTTTTTAAAGACACACAAAAAACAATGTTTTTGAAACAATTAGTCAGTTTGAAACATTATCCAACCTGGTACTTTAAAGTACCGTCAGGGTATAAAGGGTTAAAGTTCATATATATCCAAGCGCTCTCGAAAGTTTTCTGTGCCATCAACAATCATAGTCAACATTAAATTTTCAGAGTGTGCAAACAATGCATTACGTTCAATTATTGGGATTGAGAACTTAAGTCGTCAAATAAATGCAGCAATGTTTGAACTGCAGGAAAAACATATTTAGCGGGTCACTAAAATATTTGTTTTTTTCGATGTGGAACCACACCAGGTATTTCAAGATGAAGAGAACTTCAGGTTCGCAGAAGGATTTGGCTAACTTGAGTAGGCCTATATCCTTATCACTCTATTGGTTGCATTTGTTTTTAAACTGTCACAAACTTTATTGTGTTTTTGAATGAATTTGATTGAATATAATATACTATAATGTGATATAGCAATATATGCAAGTGAATTAATATATATGAGTTGTCAAAGGGTAACTATGCCCGTACTGACAACCAATTAATGAAATTAATGATCATAGTCAAAACAATTTTCAGTCATATATAATGTACATGTTGATAATAGTCATAAACATAAATTGACAATTTTAATTCAAGTACCGTATTCACATAGTCCCGTGATATACATTTAATAATAGTCTCCAATGTTGGCGTTAGCAGCAACGTAACTAAATAATTCCTTTTTAAATTTAGAATATGAAGCTATATTTGTTAATTCAAATGGCAGGGCATTGTAAATTTTGGGAGCTAAATAGATGAAGTGTTTTTTTAAGTATCTGTTTTCTATGTAAAGGGATTTCAAATATTTCACTAGGTCTCCTCAGAGAAATGAATTTTTTAGGAGAGCATAAACTCTTATTTTTATGAAATGTCAATATTGATTTGTACACAACCAAGTGTCGTAAACCCAAGATGTCTTGGGTCCCATTTAGCCATCTAGAATGGGACAGACGACATGATCTTGAATTGACAATGTGCTGACTTTATTTTTATTGCTTTGGATATGTCTAGTGAATACAATATTCCTGGTCATAGGAATATTGACCAGGAACGATGCAGCTTAAATGAGTTTCAGAAAAGTCGTCTGCATCATTTTTTAAAATAAATTTTAACTTTTTTTCTCAAAGTTTTAGTGATATGCAAATAATATTTCTTATGGTTAGTAAGGATAGTGAAAGCAACAAACAAAAAAAAAATCATTGAAATCTGAGACCATAGCTGGGCGATTTGGCGTGGAATGACCCAAAAGTATGTTTTACAATTAGCTGGATTCTGAATTGTAACCGCATTTCACTCGAAACAAACTTAGCATACCAATGATGAAAGGCTGCAAGGGAAAGTGAAAGGATCAAAGCCAGTATTTTTGTTTCGAATGTATGTACAGAAACATTACCTTTCTGCATATATACAATGTATTTTTACTTTCTTGGCAAGCTACATAAAAAAAATTTCAAAGGGAATCTAAAAAGTATCAATTGTACCAACATCAAAATGGATATGCTTGGCCACAGAACCCCACATAATCAGCATGCATGATATTTAATTTTTAGTAATGTGAAAATTATTTTATGTATAAAAAAGGAGCAAAACGTTATATAGAAAAAACCCACACATTATTTATTAAATCTTAAATATGCAGAATTTTTAAAGTAACAGGTTTATAAAATTTTTAAAGTTTTTTCTAAAGCAATGGCCTTGTTATAATCATGATTTTTTTTCATATATATGTGAATTTAGGTGGTTGTACTTACTAACTCTTCCCTTGAGGAACAGAGAGCCATTGGAGAGATTTGTCACAATAATGACATAGCATTGATTGTTGCAGATACCAAAGGCTTATTTGGGTGAGTCAGATGAATTGGTATCAAAACATTACTTGTGTTGACCGAAATTTATTGACCTTTACTCATCTCGCACATTATTTATATAGTTTTTTGACTAGTACTTTTTTATACATAGGCAAATATTCTGTGATTTTGGAAGGTCTTTCACCGTCACTGATGTCAAAGGAGAACAACCTCTTTCTGTGATGATTGCATCAATTACCAGAGTAATGAATTTTTTAATGTTAAATGCAATAGTTTTTTTGTTTTTTTTACGAGAAGATAGTTCCGGTCTAATACCACTGATTTTGTCATAATTGAATACTATTAGTTTGATGGGTTATACTTCTGTACGCTCTATATTTTTTTGATATAATTGAATGAACATTCATGGAATTAAAAAAAAAATTCATATCAAAAGATCTTGAAGCAGGATCTTGAAGACCAATTAGGTACTGGATTTCATATAAAGTGTACAATACCATAAAGTTGTTCAACTCTTACTTTTTTGTGACATATTTAAATGCTTGTGTGTTAAACCTCTAGGACTTGACTAATTTTGAAATAAAATTATATTTCAGTAGAGGATATTGATGCTTCAATATAGTGAAAGGTTCAAAATTATTTATAGTTGATTAGTCAAAACACGGGGGGGGGGGGGGAATGAACTATAAATAATTTTAGTATAAAGACAGTTTTTACAACTGTTTATTAGCTCTAATTTTAAGTCTTTTTCCGTAGGCTATATGTTGTACAGATATGTTTACCTCATGTTTTTGAATAAAGCTTTGAACCTATGCATTTCTTTTTAAGGAACGTGAATCTGTTGTCACATGTTTGGATGAGACCAGGCATGGTTTTGAAGATGGAGATTATGTAGTGATTTCTGAAGTACAGGGTATGGATGGATTGAATCACAGTGATCCCCGTCAAGTTAAAGTTTTTGGTATGCCATTTCTTTTAATTGCTGTGATAAGACCAGGGTTGTTTGGTTTAAACCACGTTGGTTTTAACCAAGTGGTTTGAAAAAAAAGTCTGATTTTTCAAAACAACCATATAAAAGTGACCTAAATATTTTTTCCCTTGAAAAATATCGTATTGGTTCATTATTAGCCAAAATCGTTCATTCTTACCACATTTTATATTCTTAGGGTATATTCTGATGGTACATCTTTAAATGGTGTAAGATGATACAAGTGGTTTTTTCAAAAAAAATCTCATAAAAAGTGGCTTGAATATAATTTTTTTTTATGTTTAGTGTCTTGGTTGCTCAAAGTTATATATAGAAGCCAAAATTTTTCATTCTTGCCACATTTTCTAACTATTGGCTACATTTTGGTTCTCTATCTTTAGCAAATTCATGAATAAGGATTGCATTACACATCTTAACGTCGTATCTCACAGGGTTGTTTTTTTCCTTCACAAAGAAGCAGCAATAGTAGTGACATTATGCTAGGGACACAGGTGGTCTTAATAATCCAATAAAGACACCAGCTGCTCCTAAGGGACACAAAGACTAGTGTACCAGTAGCAGACCTCACAGTGCTCCTAGAGGTAGCTGCTACTTAGAGGTAGGGTTGCAATGAATTTCTTAAAAAGAAATTTTGAATTCTTAGCCTTCAAATAGTATTGAAATTAACAGAAATTTTCACATTATAATAAGATATTTTCTTTCGAAATTTTAATTTTTAAAAATAAAAATTTGATTAAAAAATATATTTTTGATCGTCTGGATTGGGGAGGAGGGGTAGAACGACCACGAGCCCCCAACCAAGATCCCCTTCCCACGTACGTCTCTGATCCAACCACTGTGCGTTAGGAGGGGGGGGGCAGAGCGCTGACGAAATTTTGCTGAAAGGGGGAGGGTAAGAGTTATGCTGATTTCTAACAATGTGGGGGAAGGGGTCAAAAATCGCTAAAAATTTGCTGACATAATACTTGAACGGCCCCTTATTTTAAGCATGTGCTTAACCCATGGCCTAAATATGGCGTGCCTCAAGTGGCCTCGGTGCACTTACAAATGAATTAAGGGGCTCACGGCACATTCTTACCTCATATAGAAACGTCCTCACCACTTGTCAATGCAAGATTCATCGAAAGACTGGTTATTTGTGGAGATGAAGATTACAAGGAAGAAAATTCATCACTGCCCCCACGGGGACTCGATGAATATGGCCATCTGGTTGGCCTTTGTCATTCACGAGCTATTAGTTGATTGTTGACGCCGTCCATCTACGGTGCCTTTCAACATATATATACGCTCCAAGGTTGAAATATTCTATCTGCTTCCATAGCTTAGATGGTAGAGCACTCGTCCGGCAAGCGAGAGACCGGGGTTCGAGTCCCCGTGGGGGCAGTGATGAATTTTCTTCCTTGTAATCTTCATCTCCACAAATAACCAGTCTTTCGATGAATCTTGCATTCTTACCTCATTTAAATGACCCGCAGCACATTTCCAGATCACACAAATAATCTGCGGCGCTGTTCGAGATCACTTAATTCAGTGGCCCGCGACACATTTTCAAATCAATGAAGTGGCCCCACACTCTTCATAAGGTTGAGTTAAGTTGTAATGTGCCGCGAGTCATTCAGGTGGTCTGAAAGTGTGCCGCTGGTTGCTTGAATCATCTGTAAATGTGCCACAAGTCACTTGGATGATCTGAAAGTGTGCAGCAGACCACTTGAGTGGAAATGTGTCAAGAATGGCACTAAAGAAATCTGTGTGCGGTGAGCCACTCAAGTGCTCTTGAAGCATGCCGTGGGCCACTCATATTATCTGTAAATGTGCCTCCAGCCACTTACAGTAATCTGCAACTGAACTACGAGCCATGGGAGTTAACTGAGGGTTTGCCTCGGGTCACTCAAGTGATCTTGAAATGTGCTTGGGGTCACTTAAGTGATCTGGATATATGCTGTTGGCAGCGTAAATGATCTGGAAATGTGCCGCAAGCCATTGAATTAATCTGGAAATGAGTCCTAATTAAATGTTTTGATGATTGTTCTTGGGCCACATAAGGTAACTCTGAGGGCCATTGGTTAGCATGTGTGTTTTAAGGCATACTAGGGGTTAGTGTGTATGCTATTGATGACTGCCGTTGTCTTTGAAAAAAAATACAAAAAAACAGATGACATTCATGAACATATGAGTGCTCTGGAACTGTGCCGTGGTGATCTGTAAATGTGGTGCGAGCCACTTGAATGACCTGAAACTGTGCTGCAGGGTAGGGTTGAACAATGTAGAAGTGTTGCTTGGGGCATTTTTACAAAATAAGATTTGAAGTTGTGAGCCACAACAGATGACTGGGGCCACATTCTGCCCGTGGGCAATGGGCAATTGGTTAAGCATGCATGGGTTACATTTCTATGGCACCTAGACTGTTTTTTTCTTTCTTTCTTTGAAAAGCACGGGAAAAATTGATCATGATCAATAGTTGGACTTTTCAATTAACTGTAGAAATTTGATTAATTTCTTTTTAGTTTTGCCATTTACATTGTTTTGCCATCTGTTTTCAATACCATACATTCTGTGAAAATTTTTTAAATTCATTAGAACTTGTTTCTTAAAATATCTATAGATAATACTATGATTAAAGTATATAAGGCGTGAATCTCAATGGCAACAACATTTTTAAATGCCATGATAATTTGGGAATTCCATTTTTTCCCCCCCTATTTTTTTCCTATTTTTTGTCAATGATGTTCTTATTTTTCCTACTTTTCACTTCTAGGCCTGTAGTAGTTACATCTTACCTCAAACATTTTCATTTTCTCTCCCATAAGAAGTAGCACATCTCGTACCCTATATCACCCAGTCTTAAGATTCAATAGCTTTTTTTTATACTTTCACCATTAAGCCCAGTTAATCAAGGTTTAGTAGTAACAGCTTAATGAAAAATAATCAGCTATATACAGGATGATTATAATTTAAGTTTTGATTCCAAAACTACACAATAAGAAGTACTGGTCAGAATGACTTGAAAATTTACATGGGGTACTCTGGAAATTTCTTTGGAAAAAGAAAAGTGCAAGTAGATTATACTGCTGGCCCAGTACAGCATCATCTATTTTGTGCAACCACATCATTTCGACAGTTCATCAGCATCAGTGTGTGGATAGCACCACTTTTATCAAGATGCACATTTCAATACCAGCAAAGCAGTTGCTTAAGAACCATTTTGACAATAGCGGAATGGCATGACATCTGGCCGGCCATCAGTTCACGTGACCTTAACCCTTGTAACTTCTGGCTGGGGGGGGGGGGGGGAAGGGGACACGCACCTTAAAATCTCATGAATAGAGATTGGATTGCACAACATTGTGATGTGCAAGCACATCCACATCATGACATAGTCTGATCTGTTGTTGAACAATTATTTTTGTGCTTTCACTTCATTGCCAGATTACGATAGATAATATATATTTAACATCTTGTAAGTTGTAGTTATTCGTTCAATTATTTCATTTTTGTGATGCTTCCATGAATTATGAAATTGTGCAATGCTAACTAAGTTATCATTTTATCCTTAATGGTCATCGTACCCATTCTGCAAGCAAATTCAATGAGTTGTCATTAATTTTTCATTTTTAATTATTTTTCCCCCTTTGCCATATAAAATTCCATTGCTTCAGGAATATTCGTGTAAATTTTCAAGTAATTCTGACAATCGTTCTTTTTTACAATGTTTTATTAAACTGGAATTTTAGTTATATATAATCACCCTGTATATCGTAAATCATCGCTAATTAATTGCATTATTTATGCTTCATTATATCATAGCTGCCAAGTCTCCCGAATTTTTCGGGAATCTCCCGAATTTTATCTTCATCGCTCGATCTCCCGAAATGTTCTTAAATCTCCCGAATTTTTACGAAAATCACAAAAATCCCTAATTGTCCCTAAAAATTCCCTACTTCATTAAAAAAATCCCCGCTTATGAAAACGATCCCTAAGGAATTTCTTGTGGGGCATGAAGCCTCTTTTTTATCCCTTTCGAAATGACGTCACACGTCGTAAATGGGGAAATTCCCTTTTTAAGGAAGTTTTACAAACCCTCTGATGGTAACAAGAAAGTTGTTTGTCTTATCGTGCAGGGAAATGGCTTAGCAGCCAATAGTCCTGGATAATAATTGAAGATTATGGTGATGCACATGTGGTCAAAATTTCTTTTGTTTAAGTTACGTACGTGCGATATAACAAAGCATGAATAATGATAAGCAAAAACATATTTAATCAATTTTAAAGATACTTATTCCGATGAATTTCCTTTCATCAAACGTTCCAGAAGAGGGCCGACTTTTCCTTTTTGTACAAGTTGTGTTACGGACATAAACATCGGTCATGGAAAGACTGCCATCATCACTCGTGAAGTGAAAAAAAAACATCAAGCAAGTGTCACAAAAAGTCAGTGTTCTTCAAAAATTGACGGTGTTTTCCTTCATCTTCCGATGATTTTGGGGTCATTCGCGCAGAATGTTTGTTCACAGCGTTTCTGATTGAACACAATATTTATTTTTACATCATTGAAGTTTTGACCTCCAATTTCACTTGTTTTTTGCGTAGGAATTTTATTCCCAAGGGTTTAACTTCCATGTGTGTAAAATCCCTATTTTAATTTGACTTCAGTTTTTGAGTAGGGATTTTATTCCCTACACTTTAACTTTTATGTTTGGAAAATCCCTATTTTATTTGGAAAAATCCCTATTGTATTTATTAGGGAGACGCATAAAATACGGGTGTGCGCGAAAATCTCCCGAATTTTCATTTTCAAAAGTTGGCAGCTATGTTATATTCACCTAATTTTTATCAGTTTTTGTAAAATAACTTCCTAATTAAGTATAATGAAAGTAACTGGAGAAAACACCCCTTTATATTACACGGTTAATAGTAACTGTATATTAACAATTTTCAAACACAGTAATTTATTGAGTTCAGCAAAAAATAATTAAATTGCAAAAGTTGGCTTTATTAAAATGTAAGAAATATTTCTAGATTAATTCATATGGAATAGTGTTAATTTCATTAATGAACATTTTATTTTATTTAGAAGTTTAAATGATTTTTCAGAAATTTCATTGTTTTTAATGTTATTGCTATTTAAACCAAAAAACCTGGTTTAAACCAAACTGGTTTTTTTACCAACCCTGACTAGGACGAAAAAATAGCAAATTGTCAATATATTTGGTTTTCTGCGCCAGTCTTTTATTTTGTATTCTATTGTGGAAATAAATGTGTTTCAAACACACACACATACCAGAATGTTTTGCATTCAGCTCGTAGCTGACTGAAAATTTCCTTTGGTAGTAATTCCCATAATAGTGTTTTCTACTCAAGTTATATATTTTTTTTTACAATTTTTACCAAGATTGTTCTGCATTGTACATCAGTTTTCAGTATATTTTGCTGTGGGTATTACCATTAAGGCACATCAGTCAGTTTTCAAAATTGCTGGTTGTGCCACAATATTGAATTTGATTGGCCATGTTTTGAAGACCCTTGCTGTAGGTGTATGTATTGCTATAGAATGTTCCTGCAAAGTTAATGTATTGTATTTTAACTGTTTATTTGCTACAGGTCCGTATACATTCAGTATTGGTGATACATCTAACTTCAGTGAATATAGGAGAGGAGGCATTGCCACTCAAGTTCAAATGCCAAAAGAAATATCATTTGTGAGTATCATTATTGTGATCAGAGCTGTGCAGATTACTGATAAATCTAACATTTGTGAAATTTTATGTTATTTTAGAATATGTATTTTCATTGTAGTAAACAGTTGAGTATTATTCCCAAGTTTGGAATGGTATAAGTTTGCCATCATACCTGTCATTTACCTGTCAAGTATTTTTCCAAAAGGTCATTATAATCCATGCATTATTTATTTTCATCCCTAGTGGTTTTATAATTTTTTTTATTATGATGTGGATGTTAATTGAGAATTTTTTTGAATGTTTTTACCTGAATGTTCCAGGAACTTTTGAAAACAAGTAGTATTACAATAAGTAAACATCCAAGAGTTGATAAAAATAATTATTTTCAAACAAATAATTGGGTTTTTTAATTTCAATCTTTTTTTTTATTTAAGTTAAATTTTTACTCATTTTTTAATTTAAAGTTTGAAATGCCAACTTATTAGGGGTATCGAATACTTTTCATAGCAGTCATAGTTCTAATTTTAGACAATATTAGGCTCTAAAGGTCTTTTAAAAAATACTAAAAATCTCAATTAGGATACCAATGCCATTTTAGCACAAATCATTGTTTAAAACAGTATTGAATTATAAAAAAAATCAAGCACATAGTCATATATGTAACATACATTAATTTAATAAATTTCCCCAATTCTGGGGTAATATCTTTATCAAATTTAGCTTTAGGTAACAGCAGAATTTCTGAGAGAAATATATTAAGCTTGGTTTTATTCAATTGTCAATTATGGTGTCATCATCTGGGGAGGCAATTACAAGACAAATATACAGCCTATTTGTTCTATTCAAAACAGATGTTTCAAAACTATTTGCAGTGTTCGCTCTCAAATCTCAACTTATAGAAATTTAAATCCACTCCCCATCAGACATAACGCCATCTATTAAATCATACTCTATATATATCGTAATAAATCAATATGCACACAAAGAGGAGTCCATATCATTGAAAGAAGACCAAACTAAATTCACTGCATACCCTCATTTATAAAAAACTAGCTGATACCCGGCAACGTTGCCCGCCCTGTAAAAAATTTACATATATATAGCTTGTTAATTATTTCTTAATCAAAAAACTTTCTGCATAAAGTAAGAAAAATTACTTTTATTTTTGAATATTTTCGTTTGTCTATCTGGTGTGTAGATGTATAAAATTTTGGGATTACCAACACGCGACGTAAACTGTCTGTGTGAAAAACAGGGCTCAAGTAGGTTGATACCTGCCACTGCTAACAACTGGCCTTGCGCTTTGTTGGATTGTCATGGCAAAAGCTAAACAAATCGGGAACTGTAATCGCTTGAAAGTGAATGACATTTCTTCAGTGATAATTGGGATACGTGGAACGTGAAGTCTTCTCCTCCGGCACATCCAGTTAGAATCGTTGCTTCAATGATGTAATTGTGCAATTTCTTCACGCAGAGGCTGCTGTTATTGCAGAGTATCGGTGTCTCCTAATTTCTTAAAAGCATTATAGGTACTCCGACTTTGAGGGTCAAGTTGTGTTGTGGCACACTCGGAATATCCAAAGAGTTCAAAAATTCTGCAGGATACAGAACTGTCTGCGCTGTGTCTGTGACACCATCAACCGATTTGTAAGATGTGGAGTCTCCCAGAATAATTTTTAGGATTTTTTCGTTTATCTTGTTCACACTGTCATTTTTCGATGCCAGAATCGCTCTCGCACAAAGCCACTCATGGTTTCGGCGATTTTGTTCAATGTTTGGGAAGGCTTCGTTTGCTTGAACTGAAGTTCTTGAACTGAATTTAACAAAAAAATCCATTTGGGAACATAATCAGTCCAGTGCTTAAGTCTCTACGGGAATTCTTCCATTGCCAAGTTTGATCAACTGATGTGAAAATGATAGCAGTGCCGAGTCATTTTTCAGTTGAACTCGCATGTTAGTGGATAATGATAATTTTTTAACTTCGTGCCAGAGTGTTGATGATTTGAGGCAACCATTGAGTTCATCAGCTGGCGTTAAACATTTTTATTCCCAGTTTTGTTGTCGGAGTTGTTGTCCTCTGTTGCTAGCGACGTCATACGTCCAGCTTCTGCAGCGAATATTATTCAAACGCCTTTTAAGCATTTTTTAAATTGAAACTATACCTCTACGATGGGCGGTTGATGAGATAAAGGCTAGCCTATATACAGGATACCCTGTATATAGGCTAGCAGAAATACCTGGCGCTCTTCCCGGGTTTTCTTCCATTACTGGGAGGATTGGAAAAGTTACAAACCATTATAAAGGAATAAACTGTTATAATAACAGAATTAAAAGTGTGACAAACCATTGTAAAGGCATATATACACGTCTGAAACGCATTGTTGGAAACCACGGTAACCAAAGTAAACGTTCCGAAAGTAATTGTTGAGGCCCCAAAGCCATTGTTGCCAGACAGTTTTTCGCCCATTTCAGGCATTTGCCGAGCTCTGACGAACTTTTAAAGTAGCCTACGGTTCAATCGTGGTCCTGTTTGGTATATATGCAAAATCTGGTGACGATCGGCCTAAAACTTAGATTTGTATAAAGAACAGACATACATACATACAGACAGACAGACAGACATACTTTAACATTTATATATGATATTTCACTATCATTTTTACTACCTTGCTCCTAAACTATTTAACACTTTACCATTGGTAATATTGAATTTATCTAGGTTTGCATCATTTAAAAAATCAAATTTTTCAATTTCTAATAGCAATATGTTACTGTTACTATTGATGTATATTTTTAATTATAGAAGCAAATTATGTTATCAATATGCCTGTAGTTGTCTCATCGATTTTTATTGTATTAAATGCTACTGTTGTGTTAACATGTATTTCAATCTAATTGTCACAAAAATTTATCCAAAATCATTTTATTATTTAACTTTATTTTTATTATAACTTTTGTCTTCGTGTTATTCTTTTATTTTATTTTTATTTTTTTGTTTCTTCCGTCTTCACTTTTAATTAGCTGCCCTGTAGAGGCTCGGGCCTCTAGAGGACAAACAAATATAAGTACAAGGCCACAACAGGCAAAATGCTCAACGAGGTGGCTGAGAAAAAGATGCCCATAACAAATATGGATGTCATATATTTCAAAAATATAGCAACACAAAAATGCAATTACAAACAATATATACACATAAAATATTATACAATGCCCATTTACCCCAACATATTTATTGTAATTCTTTTTAAACATGTCAATTGTGTTAGTTTACCCCCAGGGGTAATTAATTATATTCCATTTATTAACAATCCTATTAGAGAAAAATTCCCTGCGACACCATAACCTAGAATTGTCCCTTACTAATCGATACTTGGTCCCCTTGTAAAAGCAGTCGATTGACAGTGTACTAATAATTCATGGTTCATCCCATTGAAAATTTTGAACTGTTCTATCATATCTCCCCGACATTTGCGTTCATCCAATGTAAACATATTCAAAAAATGAAGTCTCTCTTCATAACTCAAGCCCCCTGTGCCAATAAGGACACACGGAGCTCTTCTCTGCACCCCTTCAACCCAGGGTTGTCAAATTTGCTCTCTGAGTATATACCCATTAAAATCCATATTCCTTCCCCCCCCCCCCCCCCCCAGGTTGAAGAAAATGGATTTTTTATGTAAAATTGTTTTCGAAGAAAATGTGTTGCTTTCAGGTTAAAATTTTTATTCAAGGTTAGTTTATGTATCCAAAAAATTGCTGCATAGTGCAGTGTTTAGAATATGTATATTTTGCAGTACTTGTTAAAGATTTTTTTGGGAGCAAAAATGAGAATTTCTTGGAATCACACTTTTTTATTCTTCTGACTACCTTTTTTTTATGTAAGCATTTAGGTGCGAGATTCACATATAATACAAGAAACCACAAACAGAAAATGTAACCATGAACTTAGATATGCAATATATGTATCATACCTGATATGTGATAAACATATCCAAAGAAATTATTGCTTATTTATAATACATAAATAATTTTACACACGCACGCACAAATCCTTGTATAAATAAATTGAAGTCTCTGTGAAGAAGTAAACCAATGTATGTAAACTGAATTTTCATTCAAAAAATATTTGCATGCTTGCATTAAATTTTATACAGGTACATCAGACTTTCATGACTGAAATATCAAGAGACAAAAATATCATTATCTCATAACGAAAAGAAAATAACTGAGATTTTTGAATTCAACATTGGTAACGAACACATTCAAGTGAAACAGAACAAAAAGTAGTTTTTCTCCAAAAATAAGACCTAAACAGAAAATAAGCCTTAGCTTGATTTTTCAAGATGCTCATAAGCCCAACCCCTTCCTTCTGAAAATTAGCCTGTTAAAATCGTCAGCCAGATGAAGGCATTCTGTTGCTATACATGACAGGTTGTCTTGTATAAAGTGATATTAATAAACAATAATGTTATTGACATTTGTATTCAATAAAATTCACGTTATTCTGTAGTTTTAAGTTCCCAAAATTGACCAATTTGGACAAGTGGAAAGCACCTGCAGAGTAATGAATCTTCAGAATGACTATCTCCTCCTGTTGACCAGATCATTTTTTAATTATTACTGCTCTTATGAAAATATTTCAGAATTTAATGAAGCAGGGATATTTTTCAACAGTGAGGAATTCAAGAAAAAGAGATGCATGTGACTTCAGCTCTGGAAAGTTTGGTTTGGGTTTGATTAAAAAAAATATATGGTTCTGGTTGCATAGCTAAAGATTTTATTTTTGACGGATCAGGACACTTTTGGATACATTTTCTGCAGGGTTTAAAAAATTTGAAGAAAAAAAAAAAAAAATTCAGGCACCATCCTGATTTCTCTGTTTTCCATTATCCAAATTCATTTGTTTCACCACAAATAATTTTCTTGCTGCAGTTTTGCATACAACTCAAGGTTCAGACATAATTAAGCAGAAGTGGGTGTGTTTGTGTGTAAAAAATTATTCTCTTGTTGTATGGTCAATTTTATTAATCAAATACATAGTTTAACGACCAAAAATGTATATTTAGACATAATATAAGATGTACACAGGCCTACATGTTCAAGTTAGATATTTTGAAGTTGTGGAAAAGAGAAATTCAATTTTCCTCCCATTTTGCACAAAAAACCCGCCCAGGCTGTAAGTAAACAATTATTCTGTTATTGTATGGTCAATCTTATTAATCAAATACATAGTTTAACGTGCACCAAAAAAATATATATTTAGACATAATGTAAGATGTACATATAAAGGATGTATATACATGTTTAAATTAGATATGTTGAGGTTGTGGAAATAGGAAACTCAATTTTGCCCAAAAAACATGGGTTTTTTAGGAAAAACCACCCGGGCTGGGTTTTTTTATGAAAAAAAAACCGAATTGTTTACAACCTTGCTTCAACCAAGTCTGTCCCTCCGTAGGTATGGTCTCAAAGACGTTACAGGATGCTCCATGCTCCAGTCCAGGACGAACTTCGGAGAGACTTAGTTTGTCCATCATTGAGATGGACGAATTCATTAAACATTGAGATTTGACTGTTTTATGTGTTATTAACTTTGGAAATAAATTAAATTTGAATAAAAAAAATTTATATATATATATCTGCTAAAGTGCAGAAATCAGTTAATCTGCAGATTAGCTAGGTAATGTGCACATTAACGGCTTTTGCGATAACATATATATTGCTGCAATACTATAAGCCAGTGTTTCTTCAAAGTGCATGTTGTGGCTCCTGGGGGGGGGGGGCATGGTGAACCTGTGTTGCTGTAAGCTGTAGAAACTGATTTGTGTGCCTGTTCATGCTTTGAAGTGGTTCTTTTATAATTGAAAATATCTAAACTATTTTTTGTGAAGCCACAGATAAACCAGGTGGCTGTAAGTGACAAATGTTTTGAAAACCACTGCTCTCGGAAAAGAAACATCTTGAATAATCAAATGCATTCATTATGAGCTATGAAAAATTTCTTTGTTACAGCATAATAAAAAAAAAAACTGACAAAAAAAAAAAAATTAGTGGTAAAAGAGTTTTTATTTTGAGAAAGAAAGATATCTAGTTTCTTAACTGTGGCAATTATTCCCATAGATAATGAATTGTCTTCTTCCTCAAAGCCTTTAATAAATTCCATTTCAAGTACAAAAATCTGTTTACGCAGTTGATATTCTCTTCAACAACTTCACTCTCTCCATGGGAAAGAATTTCTCGGAAGAGACTTTGACGCCTTTTTCTTTACGAACTCCTTTTCTGAGGATTTTTCGAAATTCTAATTCTTCTAATTTTCTTCTCTTCTGAATTAATTCTACAAACTTAACCCTTTACCAAAAAAATAAATAATTCTATCATATTTGAAAGATAGGCAGCTTTTTTCTCAGCCCAAGATATCAAAGAAATATATTTTCTGGATAATATGCTGAGGTGAACTCAGAAAGAAAAGTCCCGGCAGAAACAAGATGACTTTTCTTTTGGAGTTCACTTCAGCATAATATCCAGAAAATATCTGTATCACATTTGTTTAAATAGATGTGTAAATAACTAAAATATGAACTGTACTATCACCTATTTACTTGTATTTAAATCTCAAGTTTTTTTTTTTAAACAACAAACATACAATTCGAAATCACTCTAAATATCAAAAGTATCAGATTTAAATCAACCTGATTTAAATTGAGATACCCTGGTAAATACTACTGATGAACCAACAGTTAGTACAAATTAATGGTTAAAAAGAATTGTGAAATCATTAGGTTATAGAGAAGAGAAATAAGGTTCCTGTTAATAATCACTATTTTAGACTTGTATTTAATTCACATTATTTTCTCATTTTTCCCCCCAGAAATCCTTCAGTGAATCTATCGATCAACCAGAATTTTTGTGTTCAGATTTTGCAAAAATGGATAGACCACCTCAGTTGCATCTTGGTTTTCAAGCTCTTCATCATTTTAAAAGTAACAAAGGAAGGTTGCCACGGCCGTGGAATTCTGTGAGTTGGTTTTTTTAAAATCTCTACTTATTGAATAAAAAAACTTTTTATTGTATACCTTTGAATAAAACATGTATTTGTGTGTGCAAAAATAAAATAAAAGGGATCGCTGTATATGTTGTGCCATCTCAATTATAAAGAAAATCAATTGTGAAATTGTTTTTAATTGTGTCAGAGATCTTTTAAGTTGGAGGGTGGATGCATTTTGAATTGCTCTATTGTTTATATTTGTGCTAAAGACAAAAATAGAGATTTAAAAAAAAATGTGGTTTTTATAGAATATTTTGACCAATAACCTGCCAATCTCAGCAGTGGAATTCAAATGTCGCGTTGGTCATTTTTTGCATTTGCTGCAGGGCTGGCAAGTTTATATTATTTTTTATTGCCGTAGTGGGAAAAACCATGAGAAAATGCCCTGGCCAAAATAGTTCCTTCCATATTTTTGGTAGTGGTAAAAATTAAAAGAATTGAAAATTTGAATCTTACTTTCATGAAGTGAAAGAACTTTCAAGTTCTGTGAATCCTAATTTCACAAAAGGTGAAATATTTTGGAATATTTTTTTTACCTTTGGAATCGGCTGTTTTCCTTTCAATTAGACGAAAGGATTGCAGATAAAAAATCAGTAAAAACCATTTTTGCCAAGCAAATAGCTTGTGAAGTTCCTAACGTTTTACCCACTGAATTCAGATTTAGATTGTTTTATTTGCCCTTCTTTTAGTATAGATGTATCCATCAAAAAATGTATGAAAAATTTTATTGTGTTTTTTCCCCGGCCTTGAAAAAAAAATTATTCCTTAAAAATGGGTGATTTTTAAAAAATTAATAGTGTATGTGTTTAAGTGATTGAAATTTTTGTTTTTCAAATTAAGTTTGGAATCTCACACCTTCAGGAGAAAAAAATTGAGTAAGGAACACATTGTCCTTTAAAACGTTAATAAAGCACATGTCTTTTCTTAATGAAACCCAACAACATGAATTGATATTAGCTGTATGACAATATAGAAAATTCCTTCTGATTTCATTACTTTCGATAAGGGTCAGTGAAGTTGATGTTACTAAGTTGCAGTCCAAAGTATTAGATAGTCAAGGGTGTAATCTATTTAGATAATACTAAATACTAAGTCCACAGTATTTTAATTTTCAATTGTATCTTAAGATTTTTGTAGGTATTGTTTAAATTAAAAGCAAACATTACACAATAGCTTGCTATTTAACATTAGATGATATAGGGATTATTTCCAAGGGTTATTAAAAGACGTGGCAAAATGCGGGAAATTTGGCTATATGAAAGGTAATAATTACAGCCAGGGAGAAAGGGCACAAAAAAGTAACGCAATATTATAAACCATGTATTCCAGTTTTTTTTTTGTAGTACAGTTGGCCCCCCGTATTCGCAGGGGGTTATGTTCTGGGGGTGACCACGAATAACCGAAACCATAGGTTTTTTTTATATATATCTTGTTTATTGAACATCACTAGAAAGAGCAGGGTAGAAGGGAATGTAAAAGAGGGTGCAGCGAGATTGTTGATGTTTTCTGAAAGAACATTGTGATTTCTGTTTGTTGTTTTTTCTGTTGGAGTATGTTGACAAGGATTCCTCTATCAATTTTTCTACATGTGAACGTAAAATAGAGAGATCTATGTCATGAAAATAATCTATTACTGATTTGAGCTTGCGAAGCCCTTCCTCTCTGTTACTTGTGGTGAACTTGTGTTCTACTTCTTTATCTTGCTCTTCATCTCGCGCTGCTTCAATTTCAGGACCAGTCAGCTGCAGTAACTCCTTGGTTAGCCCAGTATCAAAAGAACTTTGGAATAGCATGCATTCACTCTCAAAGTACCTCCTGACTTCCGGAACGAAAAACTCTTTAAACCAATCCAGGAAAAGTGTTTTCATAGTCCAAGCCTTTTTATTGTTCGTCTAAAATACTGGGATCTTTGGCTTATTCTTCCCTTCAATGCTTGCGGATTCGCATATTTAAAAATGATTGTGGGCTTTATCATGTACCGATACGCATTTGTACAAAAAACATGGTAAGTGTATCTCTACTTGCCTTAAAACCAGGAGCGTGTTTTTCTTCGCTTGTGTAACTTCTTTGTGGCATTTTCTCCAAAATAGTGCAGTTTCGTTAGCTTTAAAAACCTGCTGAGGTGCATATCCCTTCTCATCAATAATTTTCTACAAAGTCTTTGGAAATTTTCTAGCTGCCTCCTGATTGGCAGAGGCTTGATCGCCAGTGATTTTTACATTGCGTGATCCGAATCGTTTCTTAAACCTATGAAACAACCTTTACTTGCCTAAAATTCTGAGGAAATAGACGTTTCCTTATGGAAGAATAAAATTTTTTGCATTTTCTGTTATAATATTACGATCAACTGGAATACCTTTTTTGTATACGAGAAACGTGGATCCTGTAGGCTCTCGCAAAGTTTTGATTGCCACGAGTACAGCTACAGCCATAGCTGTATGAATTTTAGATTCCTTTTTCTTTATATATCTCACCATAGATTCGTTTCGCAATGGCAGACCACAGCAGGTATTGACTTTTGCCAAGCATAGTTTTCATTAATATATCCAATTTTTCTTGTCAAAAGTTTCCACTTTTGTCTTTTCAAAGCATTATCAGTAGCACTAGAAGAATGAGCCATCTTAAACAAGCACAACTCAAATTTTGTTAACAAAACACGTGAATCACGAATGCTGAATGCGATCAAAATTTTTTTTTTAATAATGGAGAAAAAAATGTGAATACCCGGGGGGGAGAGACTGTATTTTAAAATGTTTTTCAAGGTTAGCTTATGTATTCCAGAAATTGCTGCATAGTGCAGTGGTTAGAATATGTATATTTTGAAGTATTTTTAAGATTTTTTTGGGGGCAAAAATGTGAAGTAATTTCTTGTAATCACTTTTTTATAATTCTTCCGACTACTTTTTTTATGTAAGCATTTAGGTAGAAGATTCACAATTCACATATTAAAATATTACAAGAAACTGCAAATAGAAAATGTATCCATGAACTTAAATATGTAATATATGTATTATACCTGATATGTGATAAACATATTCAAAAAATTATTGCTTATTTATAATCTATCTATCTATCTATATATATATATATATATATATATAAAATTGATTTTCTGTGTGTATGTTCTCTATACAAATCTACAATTTCAGATCGAACGGTGCCAAATTTTACATATATACCAAATGGGACCCAACTTGAACGATAGACTACTTTAAAATTTCATCAGAGCAGGGCAAATGCCCCAAATGGGCAAAAAACTGTAGGGCAACAATGGTTTTTGGGCCTCAACCATCACTTTTGGAACATTTACTTTGGTTACCGTGATTCCCTAGCAATGCGTTTCAGACTTATATATGCCTTTACAATGGTCTGTCACTTGATTTTTGAAATATTGAGTTCACTTAGAGATATACGAAGCCCAGGAGATTAAATATGAAGCAATTAACCGGACCTACTTTTCAGTTGGATATCCATGCAATAACATTGATTTCAACTTTTCTCAAGCTCTAAAATGAAGCTGTGTCTGTATTGTTTTTCTATTCAACTGCATAAATTCATATACAGTAGACTCTCGGTAACTCGACACGTGGATAACTCGACATCTATTATTCCTTTGGTTGGCACAATACTAATTTCAATGTAGGAAAACCTCTCTAACTCGACACATGTTTGGCTTAACTCAGCTTAAGTCGACTACAATTTGTCTTTTCACCACGACTGGTTTTTACAATTGGCCTTCTATTATCAGTTATAAGAATTTTTTGACATTGTTCATGGGTACTTTGAGAATTCTTTGTTTCTTTATTCTCTATGATGGGTCCCTTTTTTGCATTGGGGGCGGAGGGGGGTCGTGTATGTGAAGAATGTTTGAAATCTGTTGGCTGGCTTATCATTTTAGTGGAGTTTCCAAAAAAAAACTTTCGTTCTTTTCATGGTCAAAAAAGTGTGTGAGTATTGTCAACATCCAATAGGGATGAAAATCTTATCTATTGGGAGTTTTGATATCGTCTGCTGTAAAGAATGTTTTCGGTGGAACTCAGTTTCACGTTTTCTTCGAAAAAGAGTAAAAGAAAAAGAGCTAAAGCCTAGTAAGACGCTGAATATGCCATTTGGTTGTCTCTTGAACTCGCCAAAGAATATGGAGTTGCACGGAACACTATTTCAACATTTGCCAAAAATAAGGAGAAATTTTTGTCAGCATTTGAATCTTATGAACCAAGCAGAAAATGCATAAGAAAATCAGACTTCAGTGACGTAGAAGCAACTCCTTTGTGGTTTAAATCCACTCGATCTCAATCAATCCCATTATCCAGACCAATAATTCAAGAGAAAGCAAAGGATTTCGCAAAAAATCTCATTCAAGGTATTTTACTGTGAGCAGTGGATGGTTGACCCGATTCAAAAAGCGCCATGGCATTGTTTTTAGGAAAGTTTGTGGAAAGAGCATATCTGCATCTCAAGAAAATGTTGAAAATTAGAAGAATGATATTCTGAAACCAAAAATGATAGAAGGGTATAAAGATGCAGATGTATTTAATTGTGATGAGACAGATTTATTTTTTCGCCTTTTGCCTAACCAAACGCTTGCCTTCGAAGGCGAAAAATGTGAAGGAGGTAAAAAAACATAAAAATCGTTTGACAGTTCTTTTGGCTGCAAACTAGAAAAATTAAAACCATTAGTTTTTTTTATTGGAAAATCAAAAACCCGCAGTTCAGATGAAGAAGTATCTACCCCATCTAGCCATGATGCATTGAAAGCTGTGATACGTCGATTCCTACGCACTCAGGTAAAAGCCTAACAATCGCGGGATAAACTGAACAGTGTAGAATTTTTGTTTTCTCTGCGGAAAGAAAAACAAATATACTTGATTATTTTTCATGAGATAAATTTATTTATATGTTTCGATTCTATTATGAAACAACCCCAAATTAAAATTAATGAGAGAATTAGCATTTTATTTAATCGAATTGTTTGAATGCGTATAATTACGTACACAAAAACGATCGGACAAAAATTTAGAGCGAAACCCCGCTTAAGTCGACATGTTTGTCGATACTTTTAGGGTGTTGAGTTACCGAGAGTCTACTGTAGTTTAGGTTGTTTCAGAATTAATTATGGACCTGTAAAGTACATCGAACAAATTCCACAGCTTTAACTAAGCATTTTTGGAAGCTGATACAGGCAGATGGATAACTTGAAGTTCAGGGGGAAATCGAAATACCTAGCGGCCCTTGAAAAAAGAAAAAAAAAATTCATTTCTACGCTTCTTTAAATCTAGATTTGTTTATTTCATGAGTCATGCATGAAGTCGCCAAGTTGTTTTATGTGGACACAGTTTGTATATCCCTCAAAGAAAAAGAGGGAGATATCACGTGATCCAAAAAGCCTCATTGAAGAAAACCCGGGCTGCGCTGGGTATTATAGCTAGTACATAATAATTTTCCACACACACACAAATCCTTGTATAAATAAATTGAAGCCTCTGTGAAGAAGTAAACCAATGTATGTACATTGAATTTTCATTCAAAAAATATTTACATGTGTGCATTACATTATCGTAAGTTTTATACAGGTACATCAGACTTTCATAACTGAAATATCAAGAGACAAAATAACATCTCGTAACAAAAAGAAAAAACAACTTTATGGGATTCTTTAATTCAACATAGGTAAGGAACACCTTCCAGTGAAACAGAACTAAAAGTATAGTTTTTCTCCAAAAATAAGACCTAACCAGAAAATAAGCCTTAGCTTGATTTTTCAAGATGCTCACAATATAAGCCCAACTCCCCAAAAATTAGCCTGTTAAAATCGTCAGCCAGGTGAAGGCATTCTGTTGCTATACATGACAGGTCTTGTATAAAGTGATATTAATATACAATGTTAGACATTTGTATTCAATAATAATTCACGTTATTCTGTAGTTTTAAGTTCCCAAAATTGACCAATTTGGACAAGTGGTCAGTACACCTCTAGAGTAATGAATCCTCAGGATGACTATCTCCTCCTCTTCATCAGATAATTTTTTACTTATTACTGCTCTTTTAAAAATATTACAGAATTTTAATTTAATGAAGCAAGGATATTTTTCAACAGTGAAGAATTCAAGAAAAAGAGGGCACGTGACTTTAGCTCCTGAAAGTTTGGGTTTGATTTAAAACAAAAACTTAATGGTTCTGGTTACATAGCCAAAGGTTTTATTTTTGGCAGATCAGGACACTTTTGAATAAATTTTCTGCAGTGTTTGAAAATTTGGAGGAAAAAAAATTCGGGCACCTTCCTCATTTCTCAGAATTTTCATTATCCAAATTCATTTGTTTTACCACAAATAATTTTCTTGCTACAGTTCTACATGCAACTTAAGGTTCAGATACAATTATGCAGAAGTGGGTGTTTTTGTATGTGAACGATTATTCCCTTGTTGTATGGTCAATTTTATTAAATACGTAGTTTAACATGCACCAAAAATGTATATTTAGGCATAATGTAAGATGTACACATAAAGGATGTACATACATGTTTAAATTAGATATGTGGAGGTTGGGGAAAATTGAATTTGTCATTTCCACATTTTGTCTAAAAAACCTGGGTTTTCACCCTAAAAACACTAGTTTTTTACAACCCTGATTTAAACTGCTGCTGTTCCAGACAGTAAATAATACCCTCAGTAAACGGAAAGCGTCATCTTCAAAAAAAAAAAATTTATGTAAAAAATTTTGACAGCAGTTTTTTCTCAAACAAGGTGTCAAAAGCCTGAAGCACCAAAAAATAAAAAACAAGCTGATGAAAAGATGTTTAATAACAAAAGACAGCGCAGTTGTTTTATTTTGAAAAGGGGTGGGGTTAATGAAAATATTCTAGTAAGTTAATTTTGCTGCTCCAATTTATAAATATCTGCTCCAAAACGGGCTTTGTCACTTCCCACTCCCACTTTCTCCATGGCTGTTTCTTTTTTTTTTATGGACAAAGCAAAAGTTGTCATTAACTTAACACTCCTACTAATTAAAACCAAATGTAATAAATCTTGTAACCCATTTAAAATTATTCAATTCACTTGTAACCTGAGTATTATTGTACAGTGTTGATGTTTGGAGTTGTGGGTATCTTGATGAAATTAATAAAGTTCATTTGACTTTCTTAAAGAGGATTTTTCGATTGAGATTTAACACACTGGGTATAATGTGATATGAAACTGGACAAGCAACTCTAAAGCAATCAGTAATTAAATTAATTTTAAATTTATGGGTCAGCATTCTCAATCTTGGTAATAATAGGCTAACTAAGAAATGTTTCATTGCCCTTCACAATCAGAAATATACTTTTAACTGGGTATCTCAAGTAAAACATATTTTAACCAAACATGGTTATCCTTATGAATGTCCCTATCTACATTCGAATCCCGTTTTAACGAATACCGTTAATCTAATTTTAATGAACACTTTCCTAATTCCTCAGATAAGATTACATGGGAACAATGTAAAAACTTGGAATTCCTTTATAACGAAATTTCGTTTTATAACAAACTAATTTCTCTGGTTCCCCCCCCCCCCCTCGAGTTCCTTATAATGGGATTCAACTGTATTACCAAAATTAAATGTACCATTTTTTTTATTTTAAATCACATTGTAACAATCGATTACCACAAAAGATTATAACTATGTAAAGAATTCAAGAAACTTCCCACACTATAAACACTTAATTGTTCTCTTTCTTACGTGAACTATATTTTAATTTACCATTTAAAGCTGTCTCATCACAAAAACATTGTTCCGACTGATTAACATCTAGTTTATCATATTTGAGTGACGTTGGGGAATTCACATTTTATTACAATTGTGCCGAGATCCATATACTTTGCAAATCTGGACTCAATGGCAATATTGTACACATCCTATTTGATTGTTCTGTTTTCCGAGCTTACTGTAACAAATATATTTTACCACACAGTGAATATGCAGTAAAACCCCCTCTTAACAGACATCCCTTGGATACGGTCACCCCCCCCCCCCTTTACTACTACTACTACTACTAAACCACACATGTACCTCGTCCATATTCCTCTGAGGAACCTCTAACGAATTGGTACATGCGGGAATGTGTGTGTACGTGTAGTGAAATCTGACGTGAAGTTTGTTTTTGTGTAATGCTTGTTATGTGTAGTGCTGCCATCTGCCACCAGTTTTTCTAACTATGAGTGAAATGTAATGATTGAATAATTAATCGTTGTAGGCCTGTTGTTCTCTGTGGCGAGACTTTTCAATGGGGAGATCGGCTCGCATTTGCGCTTCGAAGTTGGGAACCGCAGGAAACCAACTTCAGCCGACCACCACTATGGCGACGGTGGGGTTCGAACCCGGATCCTTGCGATGTGAGTCCGTCATTATGACCACTCGACCACCACAGCGGCCCCCCTCTTTTACTGCCAAATTTCCCCGTATCTAATAAAAGTACACATTTCAAACCCTCGACGATCACTCCATTCCTCTGTAGCAAAGAAATGTTTTTGTTCCTCAGGTGTCCACAAAAGAGGTTTTACTTTTACTGTATTTATTTTTCCACAAACGGATTGATACAATTACTGAATACTAATTCATCCAATAGAAATTTTGTTAAATGTACACAAGTTTTTAAACTTTTATTTTTTTGTTCAAAATTGATTGCATATTACACATAAAACAGGTGTGCTCACATAAATATGAAAAATAAAAGAATCGTAACAGAATTTTTATATTGCAGTGGGGATTCACTATCTTTCATAGACTTTACTAGATCATCTTTGCATGGGCATACGTGGAGTGAGTGTGGGTTGGTGGTGTCACAATGTCTTGAACTGATTGGTTTTGAACTGTTCTGTTAAAATTTTTGAAAATCAATATATATATACCATTCTTATTTTTTTATTTTTCATTCCAGGAAGATGCCACAGATCTGATAGCAATTGTCAAAAAGATGATTGCAAATACTGGCAACAACATTGAACTAGATGATAATCTCATCAGAAAACTGTCGTATGTAGCTGATGGGGATTTATGTCCGATGCAAGCAGTGATGGGTGGAATTGCTGCTCAGGAAGTCATGAAGGTTAGTTTAGCCCTTTGTTTCTTAATTTAGTTTTTTTTTTACCTCACAAAAATATTACTACCACAGGGAGTCTCACACCAAGGGGTTAGTGCACCATTCTCTCAGTACAGAAAGTTCATTGTTAAGTTCCAGTCTAATTAATTAGTCCTTGTGTGCAGAAAATGACAGTGGTGCGACAAAAATGATCATACCTAATTTTATGAAGTTGAAGTATACTGTTGCATATCTGCATTCTGAAAATGGCTTGTTCAGACCTGCCAACTCTCCAGATTTAGGCGGAAGAAAAACTCCGGATTTTTCATCCTTCCTCCCACTCTCTGGATTTGTTAAAATTTCTCCAGATTTTTGCAGGAAATTAGATTTTATACGAGCTTTCATGTTATCATGACGTCAATGACTACTGTTGTCGTTAGAAAAAACACCCATAGTGGACAGCCCTGTTCATTTCCATTGAGCAGCCGTTAAAAGGTCTTGGTGACTGCATTTAAGCAACTGGCAAAGAAGTGACTTTGTTTACGTAGCATTTATCTTATCGGCAATCATTTATCAGGAACATGACCTTGGTTGCCAAAATTCCTATATAATCGTTATCGTATTCCATTAACAGCCGTACGGTAAACACAAGTTTTTTCAAGGAAACAGTTATTTTCTTGATATTATGCTGAGGTGAACTCAGAAAGAAAAGTCATCACGTCTTCGCTGGGACTCGAACCCAGGCCTTCTTGCATACCGGGCAAGCATGCTACCATCTACACCACTGGAGACATGACCCTGCCTTCCTTATTTCAAGTTTCCTTCTTTACAAGTTTTTTCGTGTGATTATATTTTGGAGCTTTGTATTTTGAAGTTTTTTTTAATTGTTTTTCCTCCGATTAAATGTGTCTTCAGAAAGAATATAAAACTTTAAGCTATATAAAGCTAAATATAAAGCTTTTAAGACTTAATATACCAGGATAATCAATCACTGATAGCATCCACAAAAGGAAACTTATGTTTTATGAACAGTATATATAGATGTTATTTCTTTATTCTGCATGGAAAGACTGACATGGAATTATATTCTACTCGGCGGCAATGCAGAACCTGCCTGGGGGGGGAAAGGAGTGGAACTTCTTAATTGATTGTGGGAAAAAAAAATTCAAATTTTTTTTGTGTATTTTTATTTTTGATCAAGTCTGAGTTCCTGGTGGTATCCCTTCTGGGAGAATCCCTTTATTTCTGGATCCCAAAAGTTGACACATCTGCTTGTTTCAAAATATTTATAATTCTATGTTTATACTAGTAGCTTACAACACCATTAAAGTTGGGTGTATACTATGCATGCTGGGCATTGTATTGCTGAGCCCCATGTAAGGTAGATAAAATGGAAAATTATAGTTAAGGCATTACAAGGATTCATCTGTTGGTATGTGAAGCGAGTTTTTAAAATTCTGGAGCAATCACAAAATTACAAACATAAGGACCAAAAAAATTTAACAAAAGCAATACAATAGAAAAAATAACTTGCCTGACTTGTAGGGATTGGTAACCCTTTCATTGGATTATCCGAAATGTTTTTCTATAAATGTATATATTTCTTGCTGACCACAACCATATCAATTCATGTTTCAGTCACTGAAGGGTATTTGTAGCTAATATAGAAGATGCTTTAATTAGAGATGCGAGGATATTCACAGATATTCTCTGAGAACGAGAACATTCTGAAAATATCCTCCTGGATGTAAAAATTGAAGAATAATCGAGAATATTAATTTTTCTTTTAAATAATTTAAATTTTTTTACTAATTTTGTTTATATTGTGAAATATAAATCAGTTTTCATTACTTGAAACATTTACAACAAAACAATTTTTGTTATCTTCCCCAATGACAACTTTTAGTTCGAGAATATTCTCCGGGGCATGATGAGAGGTTTTAAAAGTTTGGTTATAAAGATTTTTCAAACGTTTGGATTAAAACCTTAAAAAATTATTTTAAAATTTGATACATTTTCAAAAATAAGTTCAAAACAAAAGAAATTAAACCAAAGTTGTTTGATAAAGGAAGCTATTCTTATATAATCACCTTCATTCTAAGATACAGAACTGTTGTTTTCTTCAATGCACATGCACTTAAATTCTGTATCTCACACATTTCTTTGAAAAGTTGTGCAATTCAGCCCTGTTGGTTTAATTTTCTTGCTTTCAAACTTTAATATTGTGGTCTACAAACTTCAAATGCCCATCTTCTTGACGGGAAGAGATATGGGAACAGAGAATATTTTCTCAAAGGACTACTATTAGAAGTTACTAGAGAATATTCTTATCAAAAATAACAATTATTCTCAAGTTATTTATAGAGATTATTTATTATAATACATGCATTCTTGATAATATTCTCTGGAAAGATTTCGGTAACTGAAGAATATTTTCTGGAAGGACTATTATTAATAACTTCAGAATAATTATTATTTTCTATAAGAATATTTATTCCCCAGTAATTTATAAAAGTAGTCCTTCCAGAGAATATTCTCAAGATTATTCTCAAGAATTTTACATCTCTAACTTTAACATTATGAGTAATTTGATATTGAATTACTCTGTAAAGGGTATTACTTGCACCACAGCTTTTGAAATGTGTATGGCGAAATGTTGAGACCACACGGTCATAACAAGTTGATGTGTGTGGTGGGGGGGGGGGGAAGAGAACCTTAGCACAGACTCACCTTAACCCTTTAAGCAGCACAGCAGAAATTACTAAACTTCCTTCGAAATGCCATATATTTTTTAATGAAGTAAGCATTCTGATTTTCAGCAGGCATATATTAAGGGGTATAGGAAAAAGTGTTCCATCCAGAAATCAACTTTACAAAACACCTTGAGGCTTTCAAGGTGGTGAGGTATCTTGTCAATGCTGCTACTCAAAGGGTTAAAGATTCCATCTACTTGATTTATTTCTAAAAATTATTTTAATTTGTCTTTTGGGGGGGGGCTGGAATGACAATGTATGACAATTACCATCATTCAAAAAATTCTGATTATGTTGAGAAAGAAAGCATTCAAGGTTTGTGAAAGTGAATCATTTGCATTTGATTCATTCTAATCCTTGCAAAAATATATAAATAATTTTTTTTGTAGCTCTAGTATTTTTATTTCCTTTATGGTTGAGTTTGCTGTGAGGCTTTAGGTGCGAGATGACCAGATCACTGGTTTCTGGTTTAACTGTTTCCCTGACAAATTAACTTGACCTAGTCTGTTTGCTAGAAATAGACATAGGTGCCAATGCTTCCGATTTGCCTGGAAGTATTCAGATTTTTCATTCAGATATTCGGGTTTTCCTAGGAACAGGTTACCTGCACCTTGTGCAGCGTAAAAACACTAATTGATTAAAAAACTGTGAAGTTCAGGTTTTTAACCAATCAGCGATTTCATGCTGCATGCACCGTAGAAAACTTTTTCCTGGGAAAACGCAGCTTCATTAAAATCTTCCTGTCAGAAACCAGATTCTTCAGATTTTTCTTATCTTTATAGAAAAATCCCTTAAAATCCTCATTGTGCTTTGCTTGAATTAATTCCGTAAAGAAGATACTCATTCAGTCCTTGCAATTCTCGGCTTACCAAAATATTTCAGGTAAAATATGGGAAATTAATATTTGAAGTATCTGCAATTGTCACCAAATATGATGCCAAAAGATAGGAAAGTCACATTATTGCTAAAATGGCCAGAAAATAGCCATTGACAAAAAATAAACTGCTACTGCAAATCACTGAGTTAAAATGGATTTTAAGAAAAAGAAATGTTTGTGGGGACTAAATTAGGTGAGATGTAATATTCATATTTTAGTCATTATTTTTGTTTATGAAGTGCAAAAATAATTTTAACCTTTGGTTTCAGTGACGAGTAAAGAAATTTATATAAGTAGGTTTCCTTGGAAAATACCAAAAAAACAGGACATTTTTATTATTTAAAAAAAAAACTGGTCAGCATGAAAAATATGGGAACATCCCAGGGAAACTAGTCATTTGGTCATCCAAGGAATCCCCGAAAAATCCAGTTTTCCTTTTTATTTATTTGTCATGTTTTCTTTGGTGTGAAATATTTCATCACATTTTAGGTTCACTAAATCAATTTTTTTCTCTTATGTGAATAGTTTGATTTTTAAGAATTTTCACTGGTATCTAAACTATTGACCGAATTCGGTTCCAAAAAATCTTTAATAGAAAATAAAGGCATTAATTGCAAAGTATTCAACCAAACAATACAATTTCTCACTCCAAGATCATTTTTCACAAAAAAAGAAAAAGGAGCAAAAATGCTTCAAAACATTAGACTGATTTTAACATTTTTTTAAAGACATATTTTGGTACAATCGAAAATATGAAAAGTCACGGTTGAGAAAGCGTCAACTTTTTTTTAAACCTTCTTGATAAAAACATAATTCATGTAATATATTATATACAGTAAATATTAATATAATTTATTAAGAGAAAATTGAAAAAAATTATATTTATAAAAACATATTTTATTTCACATTTTCATTTCAGGCCTGCAGCGGGAAGTTTCACCCTATCCAGCAGTGGTTCTATTTTGATGCACTTGAATGTTTGTCAGAAAATGGCGTTGATGAATTACTTGCCCAGCCTGTAAGTCATAACCTACTAGGAGAAAAAGTAACGTACTCGAGTAGTGTTTGTTGTGCAATTGATTGAAATGCCGCTTTGTAGTGAAAACATTAAGTTGACTAAACTTAGTGTCAGAAATTTAAAACTGGAAATTTTTGTTTGAGAAGTCAGACCAGGTGTAAAGTCTTTATTCAAGTTTTAAACTACTTGAAATGTTTTGTAAGTCCTTGCCTGTGTAATAGGATTTTTTTTGTTAAACTATCTCACATTTTCTTTACGTCTGAAGAAGAAGGAAACAATATCAGTCTTTTTAGGCTCTCTAGTTTTGCTTTCACTCATTTCTTTGTTTTTAAAATTTGGTTCTTATTTTGACGGGAGTGGAAAGACGATTTATTTGATTAGCATTTGGAATAAAAATTTTGTATGACCTGGATGTGTAAGGCATTTCAAATGTTTTTTGTAGTCCCAACGGGAAACTCAGAGGTTTGACTGTATCCTGTTATCAAATTTTACTTGAAAGCATACCAGTGGTTGAATCGCTTCAGCATAACATCATTTAACACAGTGATGGCTGACTTTTTCTTACCTCAATGTTCTTGCTCGTGCCATTTTTGAAAACTTTCATTTAAAAAACCATTATAAATTATATTACAATGTAGGATAATTATTAAGCAAGAACAAAACTATGATTTTTTTTTTTCAAGCAGTATTCATTGAACTACAATAAATACTATTGAACTAGTATTCATTAACATTTTTCTGTTTTTTTTATGGAACTTCTTTCAGGAAGAAATGAAGTAATTGAATTGTTGACAGGTTTTTCTTTTCTTTTTCTCTTTTAATATTTCTAGCAAGGTACTCGTTATGATGGACAGATTTCTGTTTTTGGTTCTGATTTTCAAGAGAAATTGAGTAATTTGAAATACTTTGTGGTAAATACCATGTTTTTTATTTTGGTTTTGAGTGTTAGCAACAACTTGAGAAGGAAATTTATTCCTTTAACAGTTGTGTGTATGTGTATTCTACGATGTTCAAGGCAATTTTTTGTCTGTGTATGCAATTATTTATTCATATT
Source organism: Pholcus phalangioides (assembly GCF_987345545.1). Taxonomy (NCBI): domain Eukaryota; kingdom Metazoa; phylum Arthropoda; class Arachnida; order Araneae; family Pholcidae; genus Pholcus; species Pholcus phalangioides. The sequence continues at coordinate 1,134,219 of NW_028301608.1, read as the reverse complement.
GAATGTTATACATATATTGCATTTTATTTCCCAATTTATCAATTTTATATATACAGGGTGTCATTTCAAATGTTCCTTATTTTGAGCAGTTCCTATATTTTAGAAGTTTTGAAGGATAAAAAAAAATATATATACGATCGTGTGCAAAATTAAGAGAATTAGCACATGTAAAATTTCTGAAAAGTAGTGGACAGATTTTAATATAATTTGGTATGAATACCCAGTTATATATAACAGAGAAAGAGATGTACCATACAAAAGTCATAGTATGCACTCATGATTGCCAGTAAAGCTCATTATTGCTGGAATGTTCAAGATCCACATTGTGAGATCAAACTGGAAATGAGTAATATGTTGTATGGTCCCCTCTCAGTCAAACGGGTCGCACAGCGTGATGGCATACTGGACGCGAGGCAGTTGAGGAGTCCCTGTGGCAATCAGTCCCACTCCTGCAGAAATGCAGTTTTTAGTTCTGGGATGGTTCTCGAAGGGGGATGGCGAGATGCAATTGCCCTCCCAAGAGCGCCCCAGACATGTTCTATAGGGTTTAGGTCAGGAGATCTGGTTGGCCAGTCCATACACCAAATATCCTCACTTTCCAGATAATCGTTGACCAGGTGAACCTGATGTGGACGAGCGTTGTTGTCCATGAACAGGAACCGAGGGCCAACATAGTCCTGGCCTTTAAAAGTTGAACATAGGGCTCTAAGATCTCCTCTCTATATTTCCTAGCAGTCATATACTCTCTGTCAAACACATTGAAGGGTATGTGGCCATCCAATATGATGCCTGCCCAGACAATGACACCTCCACCACCATAGTGGTCTATTTTTCTGATGTGGGAGGGATGGCATAGCTGCCAAGTCTCCCGAATTTTTCGGGAATCTCCCGAATTTTATCTTCATCGCTCGATCTCCCGAAAAGTTCTTAAATCTCCCGAATTTTTACGAAAATCACAAAAATCCCTAATTGTCCCTAAAAATTCCCTACTTCTTTAAAAAAATTCCCACTTATGAAAACAATCCCTAAGTAATTTCTTGTGGGGCATGAAGCCTCTTTTTTTTCCCTTTCGAAATGACGTCACACGTCGTAAATGGGGAAATTCCCTTTTTAAGGAAGTTTTACAAACCCTCTGATGGTAACAAGAAAGTTGTTTGTCTTATCGTGCAGGGAAATGGCTTAGCAGCCAATACTCCTGGATAATAATTGAAGATTATGGTGATGCACATGTGGTCAAAATTTCTTTTGTTGAAGTTACGTACGTGCGATATAACAAAGCATGAATAATGATAAGCAAAAACATATTTAATCAATTTTAAAGATACTTATTCCGATGAATTTCCTTTCATCAAACGTTCCAGAAGAGGGCTGACTTTTCCTTTTTGTACAAGTTGTGTTACGGACATAAACATCGGTCATGGAAAGACTGCCATCATCACTCGTGAAATGAAAAAAAAACATCAAGCAAGTGTCACAAAAAGTCAGTGGTGTTCAAAAATTGACGGTGTTTTCCTTCATCTTCCGATGATTTTGGGGTCATTCGTGGAGAATGTTTGTTCACAGCGTTTCTGATTGAACACAATATTTATTTTTACATCATTGAAGTTTTGACCTCCAATTTCACTTGTTTTTTGCGTAGGAATTTTATTCCCAAGGGTTTAACTTCCATGTGTGTAAAATCCCTATTTTAATTTGACTTCAGTTTTTGAGTAGGGATTTTATTCCCTACGCTTCAACTTTTATGTTTGAAAAATCCCTATTTTATTTGGAAAAATCCCTATTGTATTTATTAGGGAGTGGTTTTAGCATAAAATACGGGTGTGCGCGAAAATCTCCCGAATTTTCATTTTCAAAAGTTGGCAGCTATGGGATGGTATCGGGTGCCAGGTCTCTTCAGATATGAGTATGTTGAGAATTGGTGTCCAGGCTGAATCTCGACTCATCTTTGAGGAGCATGGTGCTCCACTGAAGTCTGGTCCAAGGCTGATGTTGTCTGCACCATGCGAAATGCACTCTCATTCTTGTGTGCTGCAGTTAGCGGGAGGCAAACAGCGGGTCTTGTGGCATAAAGCCTTCTCTCATGAAGCCTTCGGGCAACAGTAAACCGTGAAACTCAAGTTACAGTGGCAGCATGCAGCTCACGTGAGAGCTGTGATGCTGTAGCAGTCCTGTGGCACTGCACTGAAAGTGCCAAATAACGATCCTCATTGTTCGTTGTGGCTCTTCGACGACCTTGTCCAGGTCTTCTCGATATGGGTCCAGTGTCCTGAAACTGTTTCCACAAATTGCAGACGACACTGGGCGTAACATTGAGCACTGTAGCCACTTGCACTTGTGATTGCCCTGCCTCCTATCTACCAATGATTCTCCATCTCATTCCATCATCCATACGCTTGAGGCTACTCATTTTACCTGATAGCGTATAAAATTTGCCAAACTCTTGCAAGAAACACAGCGAATGTTGCCAAGGAGTACAACCACACGAATCGTGGAAAACACCTCATGCCCTTATCATCCTCTCCATGGTCACAGCTCTGCCCACATGCACATGTACACATTTAACACTGCATACTTCTTCGGTGGCATGATTTTTTGGTTCAGTACTGTTGTGAAAATAGACACAATGTGCAAATTCTCTCAATTTTGCACACGAGTGTATATAATATATATATAGAAAGCAAAATTCACAAAGCTTTTGTGAAAGAAATCAGTGCATTTTCATATATGCGCATTTTGCTGCTTGGTTGAAAAATGGCACCATATTATTTATAAGCACACACCACATATTAGTTTTGAGATTGTTTCTTTCCAATTAGAAAATTGTGTGGAGATTTTTCTGAATCCGAAATTTTACAATTTTGCTTATTGACCTGGTTGGACACGTGTAATGTTGCCTCATCTGAGAAAAATGGTCCTGAAGAGCAAATCAAATTTACTGTTCATGACTAACTTCTCTACAGAACAATTTGTAATTTCTCCTATGGAGACCATTTTTCTGTTTGTTTGTGACAATGGGAATGTACGTGATGACACATTCAGAAAATGTCGTCGAACTCAGTTGGGCAATCAAATTTTCAAATATCGTCACCTTTCCGCAGTGTTTTCTGACCTTTGGTCCGCAGACCCCTGAGCAGTCCATGAATACTTTGTGAGGGGTTCACAGGATAATTTTCCTTTACCACCATTGTAATGAATGATACATTTAATGCTATGAAAGGGTAATTTGTTAAATTTTTTATGGTATGTAAATTATATAAAAAAATACATTTTAAATTTTATGGGAGAGTGGGGTCAGAATTGGTCTTCTAACGCTACAGAGGATCTGCGACATAAGGTAAGGGGTAAGAAACACTAACATTATACAGGGCTCGGCACGGGTCACTTTTTTCACTAAAAGTCACTTTTTTAGAAACTGGTCACTTTTATTATGTATTTTCAGGCCCAGGTCACTTTTTCCACTTTTTTAGCAAGAAAACCTCGGTCTCGCGCGCTTTTCTGCTGTCAGTGTTTTTCTTTTCTTCAAGGAGGAACTTTACCTGTTCAATATCGCTAATTTTCTCCCTCCCTTCATTGAACTACGATCGAAGGCATCTTATCTTCCCGGGAGCATACCGTGTGACGTCAGCATAACTTGATTTCAAGGCGCTTGGAAAAAGAAAGCTCCTTGGTTAAAGAATCGTTATTTTATGGAAAAGCCGGTCGGAAAAAAAACTAGCATAAAAGGCGTACTTACAACAAAGAATTTTTTCCCCCCTATACTACCATTCTTTCTTATTTCCCCATGTGCTCACTCGTTCTTTCATTTTCATCTTATTTTAAAATTGATCCTTTATTTTATTTGTTTCAAAAAATTTTAGTCTTAAGGGCCGAATTCCTTTCTTGGAGCATCGAGAAAGTTACATTTGTTGTTTGTTCTATCGTTACTTTTGTTAATTTTTTTAAATGTTATTTGAAATGACGATTAGAGAGCCCGTGCAGAAGCTAACTTACGTGCAGCGGGAGAATACCAAAGCGCGTATTAAAGACACGTATTATTAATACGTATTAAGCGTATTAATACGCTTTGGAGAATACTCTTGTAGCTGGCCAAGGTTAAAGAAGCTCGCATGTATTTTGAATTTACTTACAATAAAAAAAAAAAATCATCCGATTGAAAATCGCGATCTATCGACAAATAAAATTCGTACTATTTTTCTAACTGGATTTAAATCTCAGCAAGAAACCGTACCCCCAAATTTGATCGAAAGGAGAACTATTTATGAAAAGATCACAGAATCCTGCAATTCAACATTTAGTTTAACACAAGGGTTTCCAAATCAGATGAAAATTTGTCATCAGGCTGATAAAAACTCAGTTAACGTGCATGCGAGCCGTAACTAGAGGCGGATTTAACGATGGGCACACCGAGCGCGCCTTTGGCCCCTACACATTTTTTTCCTAATTTAAAGGGCCTAATATTAATTTTTTTTATGCCCGGGCCGTAACTTAATTTAGAGCATCTTCACGATACTGATTGTTGACTTAATATTGTTGGATTGTTTTTTTTTTTCTCTCCATGCACGTGCGGGAACCGGTTGTTCCGACGCTGTATGCAAATCGGCGGCGGCGTACCCTCATGGGAGCACGGATATATAGACTGGTTTTTTCTCTATAGGTGAGATGTCTGTTTTTTCCGCATGGATGTATGTCGGGATTCGATTTGTTTCTCCCTTTTGATTGCCGGCCGTATTTTTGATGAACGAAAATGATCTTGTTTTTTGTTTTTGCAACTTTTATGGAAAAAGAGTTCAATATGAACTTCTGATCATTGCTTTTCTTCAGCTCAGTCGGTATGCTCTGCCCTCCAACAAATATCGGCATCTTGCGCGCCATTCTTGATGTGTAAAAAAATCTTATTTTTAGACCTCGGAAGTTATTAAAACGTTTGTCTCGAGTCTGTTATGACTGCAATAGGAGAGGGCGGGGGTCTGGTTCCATGGGTGTTGAACGAGGAAAGGTGCCGAGTTTATTCATTTTCTGTTAAAAAGAGTGGATACCGGCCCCGAGCGATAGTAAATTTTCGTTCGTACTTGCGACCCGGATTGCTACATACTGTGATCAGATCCAAAGCGGGGGGGGGCAATGCCTTGGACGGCGTTTTTGATGGAATGGTATATTTAAGAAAAGGCAATAAAAATTCCTTTGCAAAATTATCGAATTTCACAGTCAAGGGGCAGTAAAATTACGTTTCCCCTCCAGAAAAAACAATTGTATTACGGCCATGGTAAATCGGGTGTCCCGGATGGGGACGAATTCACTATTTTTGTTCGTTGAAAGTTACGGGAGGAGTCAGCGCTAACGTGGCGACTTGTTTTCGCGCTAAAATAGGTAGCCCTGACAGCAGCATCCATAACTCTGTATCAACCGCATTTATAAACCCCGTATGTTGTTGATTCGATTTTTGTGTTCATTTCATCCTAATTTTCCGTATTTCCCGATATATTTCTATCGATTTTCGCATATTAGGTTAATTCATATTATAAATTACATATTTTTTTGTAATTTTTTATGTGCCCTTTGTCAGCCATCTTGAATTGACTACCGCAAAACGGCGATTCCTTGGCTCGAAAAAAAGTCGCCACGTTGGTGCTTACAAGGTTCATGGGAAATTTACCGGGGAAGGCCGCTGAGTCTTTTTTTCTGTTAAAAATTACGGGGGGAGGGGAGGCCAAAATTATATTGTTTCCAGGGGTAGGAACACCGCGCCAAAATTAACATCTTGCGCCATCCTGCTCCAATAGTGTTTTCGTATTTTTCTGCGTCAAATAGCTAATTTTGCTTCGTATGTCCAGAATTTCTTAAAGGACGCCAAAAATTTTTTGTTCCTTGCTTACCGTGAAACGATTCTTTCTAAGAGCGTGTTTTATATATATTCCACTGTACGCCTTATTTAAACTATCGGCCTTTCTATCGTGAAACCCCGATAATATCCGTGATTGTGTAACTGAAGATAGTTTGCAATGGTCTTTCAGCTTTAAAGTGCGCCGCTGTGGTGGTCGAGTGGTCATAATGACGGACTCGCATCGCGGGGACCCGGGTTCGAGCCCCATCGTCACCACAGTGGTGGTCGGCTGAAGTTGGTTTTCTGTGGTTCCCAACTTCAAGGCGCAAATGGAGCCGATCTCCCCATTAAAAAGTCTCGCCAGAGAGAGCGACAGTCCTACAAACAGTATAAATATTCAGTCATTACACTACACTCACTTCACTTCTGAGATATAGATGGCAGTACTAAAAAATCATACACAACACTAAATACGCACTCAGACTATTAGGTACACATACTTACACTTCCGGCACAACTCACTAGGTAGTAAATTGTCCATGGCGATAGACCTGAATTGTGCTCGCCTTCAAAAAAAAAAGCTTTAAAGTGCAAATGCGAGTCAGTTGCCGTTTAAAAAAAAGTCGCCACTGGAAGCAGCAGAAATTACTGTAGTCAATCGTCATTGCGTCAAATCCAGATGTTTCGTGAAAAAAATTTCCATTCCGGAAGTAAAAAGTGTGTTTTCGCCGAATTACGAATGTTAATTTAGAAACTTTGCCGAATAACGAGTGTCAGATCGCTAATCTCGCCAAATAATGCGTACTTAATCGCCAAACGTCGTGTTGATTCTTCCGAAATTCTCCCCCATTTTGCAACAATTTCTTTCCGAGTATAAAAAACTTATAGAAAATTTTTTGCTCATTTGAAGTGCTGCTGTTCAAGACAGCAAATAGTGCCCTCAGTAAGCAAAAATCATCTTAAATAGACTGGTGTGAAAAATTTTATGACAGCCTCTCTTTCAAACAAGGTGATGAAAAGATTTTTGATAACAAAAGACAGTGCAGTTTTATTTTGAAAAGGGATGAGGGTTAACGAAAATATTCTTGTTAATTTCCCTGCTCCAATAAATATCTGCTCCAAATCCTATATTTTGCTGCTCCAAAACTGATCCGAATCCTATATTTTGTTGTTCCAAATCCTGAATTTGCTGCTCCAAAACTGCTCAGAATCCTGAATTTTGCTGCTTCAAAGCTGCTCCGAAATGGACTTTGTCACTTCCCACCCCTGTGTTTCTGGGTAAAGGAGTAAATGTGTTTTTTTTTTTTTTTTTTTTTTTTTTGCAGGGGTGTATGTTGTGTGTAAAAAAAAGGGAAAATATATATTTTTACAAATTTCAAAACTGGTTTATTTTTTCCCTCACCCAAGGACAGTATTATTTTGGTGCCCCCGCCTGTAAAATAGTACTCGCCCACTTTTCCCAGTCCAGCCGTAGGTGGAGATACTTTAAGGTCTTAGGGGTGTGGCACGATGACAATTGATATACATCATATATATGTATACATCAGTAGGCTCTGCCATTGACGCTGGGGGGAGGGTGGATTGCCCCTCCCTCAACATATAATAATTAAAATAATTAAGTTAATTTAATAATTAAAATAATTAAGTTAATTTAATAATTTGAATACTTTATTCAATTTAATAATTTGAATATTTTATTCAATTTAATAATTTGAATATTTTATTAAATTTAATAATTTGAATATTTTATTCAATTTAATAATTTGAATATTTTATTCAATTTAATAATTTGAATATTTTATTCAATTTAATAATTTGAATATTTTATTCAATTTAATAATTTGAATATTTTATTCAATTTAATAATTTGAATATTTTATTCAATTTAATAATTTGAATATTTTATTCAATTTAATAATTTAAGTAATTTTTTAATTTAATAATTTAAAATGTTAAAAATTTAATTTTATGGTTTTTAATCATTAAGTAAATTTCTTAAAATTTGTTGGAACATATTATACAAACCTAGGTATGTAAATCAAATTTGTACTAGTTAAAAAAAGTTTGAGTACATTTTGTATACTGTCATTCATAGCATAACATGAATGAAAAATCCACTGGAATGTAGATGGGACAAATTCTCTCATCAAATTTTGTGTTATTTCATTTTTTTTCCCGCTTTGAAATTTTTCCTGCTTAAATTGATTTTAAGATGGGTTGTGGAAAGCAACATGGGGGAAGGCATTGCTGCTGTTACTTAAAAAGGATGTAATGTAGTTATTCTCTCACACATAGTTGTTGATAAATTTGATAAGTTATTCAAAACTTTTCTGGTTAGCAGAATGCGTTTGAGTTTGATTTAATTATTTCTATCTATTACGTAAAAAAAGCAATTTCAATGAGTTCTATTGAAATGCAAAGTTAAAACTAAATTCAATTTCAATTCATTCAATTTGGTAATAAAAATTCATTGTCCATTTGGTCTCTCTCTCTAAAAATATTTTGGTCACTATTTGGTCACTTTTAAACATTTCGGTCACTATTTGGTCACTTTTAAACATTTCGGTCACTATTTGGTCACTTTTAAACATTTCGGTCACTATTTGGTCACTTTTAAACATTTCGTCACTATTTGGTCACTTTTTAAAAAATTTTGGTCACTATTTTCACTAATTTTGAGGCCATGATCCGTGCTGACCCCTGATTATAGTGTTAATCACTGTTTGAAATTGGGAACATTCGATTTGAACACCTGTATGTCCACAGTAATGTCCTTATCTATGTTGGAGATGCCATATAACAGACAACATCTAGATCATAGTTTAACAACCTTTTTGTCCCATCGCCCTCTTCAGAAATTTTTTTCTCCTATTGCCCCCAACGCAATCTAACCCATAGGATCCTATGTTAAACTTGTAGTTTCTACCGCTCCCTGGAACATTCCATTGCCCCCCCCCCCCCCCCGGGGCTTTAATGCCCACTTTGGGAATCACTGATCTAGATTATAATGTTAATCAAATTGCAATAATGGTTGTATCACAAGCTGTATAATGTGCAAATGTGTGTAAAACGTAGGATCTAACGTAGGGCTATTGCATTTACTTTTGTAATAGCCAAACTAAGTTCAGCAGATTACTGCAATATTTGTGATTAGATTTATTTTTTTTGGCAATAATTGCTGTTTCTTTCCCAGTGAAAGTCAAATTGTTTTCCACATTATATTAATAGAAAGAATGAACGGGGAGAGTGAAAGATTTCTATTTATGATGTATTTTCTGTAATAAATTCTACTGATAAGGGGTTAATGTTGGTTCATTATTTTAAATGGGTGTTTCTAGCTCTTCTATCTTTTATGACAGTGGTTCTCAAACGTTTGGTATACAAAGTGATAGTATCTCCTTGATGCTTCTCATGGAAATAAAAATTGTATAGGTTGGATGAACTGTTATTTTTCTAACCTCCGAGTTAGTACATATCAATCCTTCTTTTGCTTGTCTTGACTTGTTGATAAACATTTTTAGAAAAACTGCTGTAAAAGGAAAATTATGGTGTTTTAACATGTGTAAGGAACCCCTTTTTGCTAAAAATTGAGACCCAAAAATAGGGGAGGGGAAGGTTTGTTCAGGGTTGGTAAAAAAACTGGTTTTTTTGAAAAAAACCAAAAAACCGGGTTTTTTTGGTTTAAACCAGGTTTTTTTGGTTTAAATAGTATTAACATTAAAAACAATAAAATATCTGAAAAATCATTCAAACTTCCAATAATTAACTAAAATAAAATGTTTATTAATGTAATTAACACTATTCCCATGCTAATTAATCAATAAATATTTCTTACATTTTAACAAAAACCAACTTTTGCAATTTAATTATTTTTTGCTTAACTCAATGGATTACTGAGTGTTTGAAAATTCTTTTAATGTTATTATTAACCATATAGTATATAAAGGTTTTTCTCCAGTTACTTTCAGTATACTTAATTAGGAAGCTATTTTGCAAAAAGTAATAAAAATTAGGTGAATATAATGTATTTAATGAAGCATAAATAATGCAGATTAATTAGCAATGATTTACGATATACAGGGTGATTATAACTAAGGTTCTGATTTCAAAACACTGTAAAAAAAAAACGATTGTCAGAATGACTTGAAAATTGACATGAATATTCCTGAAAAAATTCAATTTTATTTGATAAAGGGGAAAAAATACTTAAAAATGTAAAATTAATGATATCATGCAACATGTGGGAAATTTGCCCGCAGAATGGAAACGATAGACAGTCATGGCAGAATGATACCTTAATTATAACATTTCACAATTTCATAATTCATGGAAACATCACAAAAAACGAAGTAATTAAATAACTACAACTTACTTAAGAAATGTTAAATATGTTGTCCACCGCGTGTTCTGGCTATGAGGTTGAAAGCACAAAAATTCTTGTTCAACAACAGAATCAAAGTATGTCCCATGGTCATAATGTGGATGTGCTTGCAATTCAGCTTTATTAAACCACTTAATCTGACCACTGTTTATAACATTTTGAGGTATCCCCACAGCCAGAAGTTGCAAGGGTTAAGGTGCATCCTGTCAAAATGGGTCTTCAGCAGCTGGTATTGCAATGTGCATCTTGATAGAAGTTCTATCCACACACTGATGCTGTGGAAGTGCTGAAATGATGTGGTTGCACAAAATAGATTATACTGCTGGCTAAGTACAGCATCATCTACTTGCACATTTTACACTTTTTGCTTTTGCGAAAGAAACTTCCATTGCTTCAGGAGTATCCATGCAAATTTTCAAGTCATTCTGATCAGTACTTATTGTATAGTTTTGGAATCAAAACTTTAATTATAATCACCCTGTATATAGCTGATTATTTTTCGGAAATCTGTTACTACTATACAGTAGAACCTTGATTAACTGGGCTTAACAGTGTGTGTGTGAAAGTATAAAAAAAAACTATTGAATATTAAGACTGGGAGATATACAGTAGGAGATGTGCTACTTCTTATGGGAAAGAAAATGAAAATGTATGTGAGGTAATGTTAGAACTAGTACACTAGTCTGTCCTTTAAGGACCACCTGCCCCTAGCATGATGGTGTCACTACTGTAGCTGCTTCTTTGTGAAGGGGGAAAAAAACCCTGTGAGATAATACACCTTTACATTTAGATGTGTGATTCAATCCTTATTCATGAATTTGCTACAGATAGAGCATCAGAATGTAGCCAAAGGTTAGAAAATGTTGTAAGAATGAGAAATTTAGGCTTTTATATATAACTTTAAATGACTAAGATACTTCATATGAATAATATATATATATTCTGGCCACTTTTATGAGACTTTTTGAAAAAAACCACTTATAAAATCTTATGTCATTTAAAGATATACCATCAGAATGTACCCCAAGGATATAAAATGTGGTAAAAATGAAACATTTTGGCTAATAATGAACCAATATGATATTTTCAAGGAAAAAAATTTATATTTAGGCAACTTTTATTTGATTTTTTGAAAAAAATCCAAGTGGTTTTTTTAAAAAAACCACTTGGTTAAAACCAAGGTTTAAACCAACGTGGTTTAAACCAAACAACCCTGGGTTTGTTACACATGGATATAGTGAGTAATTTGGATGATATTGAGGATGATGCAATTTGGATGATATTGAGGATGATGCAATTTGATGAGAGTGACTCTGATGATGATAATGAACTAGTTGATGTGTAGCTAATTGTAATGTATCAGATGAGAGACTTGATGGTTTCTATGACGAATAAAAAATGTATTTTTTATGTCTTAAAGAACTTTTTCTATATTTTAAGCCCAGAAAAATCAGAGGGTTTCTTATGCACGTTAAAATACTGGGATTATTTCCATTGTGCAGATACTTGATGTGTTCTCCTTGATTTATTCTGCTAATATCAGTTCTGTACAATCAAGTTTCTCTAACATATAATATAGGAAGTTCCTTGTCAAAGTGAACTAGTCCATGTTGGTCTACTTCCCCGACATCAACCTGTCAATCTGGTTCCTGCCTCTAGCGAGAGTTTCAACTTCCTTGCTGTTCACAAAAGCTTTTAAAATATACCCATACTATCTATCTATGTCTTTTGCGTTAAAGGGTTAAATTTGATCAAAATCGTTGATGGAAGCCAGCAGTTCTGGCGGATTAACTAATTAAAGAAAAATCAGTTTCCACTCCAGAACACTAAAAAAATTACATGGGGGCGGGGAGAATGAGAATTTATAGAATATTGTAGAAACATAAGTTGACCATCATTCATGAACATGACTGATCCATTATTTTTGCAATCTTATATCGTCCCCCTCGTGCCAGAAGCATGGAATGTGCAAATTCCCCATTTTTTTTTCCAGTTGGTTGGGCAACTTATTTTTCTATCCCTCCGAAGCAGAATATGCCGAAATCAGTGACATACACTTGTATTTTGGAAAGAAAAAATTGAACTGCCTCTGCGGGGAATCGAACCGATGTCCTTTCATTTTCTGGGTGAACACACTACAGGGGCAATGAATATCTCAATCTTTCCTTGGAGCTAGCGTGCACTGAACGGGACTATGTGGACAATCGGACACAATTCAATTTAAGTTTTGCCTGAAACACGAATGTGTATCCCTATTTGAAACTCATTGCAAAACATTTTAGGCAAATAACTTCCATAGAGTAACATGGGTAGAGTGTAAACATTCAAATGTAATTTCCCACAATTTTTTTCCCCCAATGGCATCGCACATTCATGCTTCTGGCGGGGGGGGGGGGATATTTAAGAATTTGGGAACATTGTGATGAAGATTGGATTGAACACAAACCTGTTTAGATTTGTCGACAGAATAAAGAGAGCCAACACTTATTTGCTGTTTGACACGATCTTACTGATTATACAACCACTGGTGGTTGCTTTTTTCATACTCCTGAGCAAAAATGAGAGAAAAACGTCTTATAGAAATCAGAAACAATTGCTCAGTAATAGTCAAATGTAAAAAAAAAATGATATTCTGTGGACCAAGAAATACTGTATTGCCCCTGATGGGCAATGGAATGGTCCAGGAAACGGCATCTAGAAGCTATGGTTTAAACATAGAATCCTACGGGTTCACTTAAGTTGGGGAGGGGGGGAGGGTGATGAGAGAAAAAATTCTCTGAAGAAGGGGCGATAGAATAAAAAGTTTGGAAAACTATGCTGTGAAGGGATTATCGCTATATTATCAGGCTTCATCATGAGACAAAATTTATGTTGATAACAGCACTTATAGTTCTCAAAATCATAATTAGTATATTAATGAAATTGTTCGGTGTTTCACCCTGTAAAGAGGTTTGCAGTATTTCTCTCACCATTTCTGTAAGTAAGCATTACCTCTTGTGTACTACAATATAGGCAATGTAATGTTTTTTTGGGGGAGGGGGTCTGATGCTGCAATGTACAATGTCACCAGCTGCTCTCGGAAGAACAGAAATTGTTTTTTTTTTTTCAAATATATAAGGTAATTTTGAGTGAACTGTAAAAAAAATTGCATCGATTTTGTCTAAAAAATATTGTTATAAAGGGATTCATAACATAATTGTTGTATCTAAAGGAGATTAAATTTAGATCGACAGCAGTTCCAAACAATATTTAAAAAAATATATTTGTGGAGAAATATTATATTGACTGTCATTGTAGCAAAGATTCTGCTGTACTACAGAAATTATAAGAACATTGAGAAACTTCTACAATCTGTTTGCAGGCAATTAGTATATCGTATCGTTTTTGTACTGATCAACCTGCTGTCTGAAAAGCCCCGTATCATGACAATGATCAGAAAATTTCAGTTTTATCTTTTATTCTTTCGACTTGCATTGCTCGTGCAAGCAAATAATGATAGTGAAATGGAAGAGAGCAAGTTAATATTTATGATTATGGGAATTGTTGATGAACCTGAATGCTTGACTTTTTTTTCCAGGTAGGTGCTGGAGCTATTGGCTGTGAACATCTCAAGAACATGGCTCTTATGGGCTTGGCAACAGGAAAAAATGGAGAAATTATTGTGACTGATATGGATTTGATTGAACGGTCCAATCTGAACAGGCAGTTTTTATTCAGACCAGGAGATGTAGGGGTGCGTGTGTATACAAATTATTTATTTGAAAAAATGTAGTTGGGTATTGGAATATAAAGGAAAAAATTATCATTAATTGATGTCAAAATATGTGAAAAAATCATGATTTTTAATTTGGTTAAATTTTATTGAATTTGTAAAAAAACTTGTTCCAACAGGAGTGAAATTTTGAGTTCAGAGCTATGTGAAGTTCATATTGGTTATATGTGAATTTAATGAATATATGTTCAGTGGAACCTGCACAAAACAGAATGGCAAAGAGACTGAAATAATATTTTGTTTCAGATAATTTCCATTTTTCCATCAAATTGGTAATTATCAAACAGACAAACTGCGTATGTGTCTCACACAGGTTTCACTGTATATCATGGTATAAATATGTTCGAAAGCTTTTATCTAAGTTTGAGTTGTATCTTGCAAAATAGTATTTCAGTTTGTGGATTGTACTTGAAACACCAAGTTTTGTCACCATTAACCTTTTACTGGCCAAACTCAGATTCAAACTGATTTTCATTATTTTTTTTTTGTTAATTTCTCCTTTTAATTTTTTTTTTTCGAGAAATTGAAGTAAAAAATTTTTCCCTGTGCGTTTTCTTGAATGTTCCCAATTGGGAACTTTGACCGGATGTGACTAAACATTTTTCGAAGTGAAGCCATCTGTACAGGATGATACAAAATTTGTCATCGTTTAATAAATTTATTTTAAAAATACATATAGAATTTTAAAAATGATGGAAATAAATTTCTCTCGAATATACTCAAAAGGCATGCATATCTGGATTATAATAAAGAACTTATGATGAGCTGAAATGCTGGTCTAATATTCACAAAAGAATACATACATACGGGTTTAGGTTTATGTATGGATCTCATGGTAAGTTAATATTTTATCTTTATATTTTAAAATCTTTTATTTACAACTCTGGTATCTAAAGGCACAGGTTCCGATGACTGTTTACCAGCATATATTTCCATTTTACATGGGGAAACCATTGTTTGAGCAAATCATCCAAATTTTAAATCCAAAGCTAATCTGTTTTCCCCATATAAACATCTTACTTGAATGATGATCGTAATACAGCACCATTGATTCATCTATGCGTAGTTTATCATGGAACAACCCAAACTGAAAGAATTTTTCATTTAATTCATCATAGATAGCCAACTTATCACCGGGTTGTAGGAAAGAGTTATCCATCAAGTGGACGTTCTGTTTTATGTCTCTAAATTTATTTCTCGGCATAACAGTGGGGACAATCGGTACTGCTGTCTCTTCTGGAAGTACCCCAGTAATCATTTTCACTTGGTATTCCGCAGATCTTGCAGCGCTCCTATTTTTTCTACTTTTCCCATTTTTTAGAAATGTCCTATTTTCCTACTTTCGTCGCAGTTGCCCTATTTTATTCCAATTCTCTCCTACTATTCCTATTTTATCCCTTCCTTCCTTTTATTTACAGCCAATATCTCACTACGAAAATTCCGAAGAACCGCAAAATGTCACTGCTTTCCGTCCGTTTTTGACGTGCTTTATTCACAACTCGCTACTGAAAAAGAGAGGGAAAAACGAAAAAATTTTTCAGTTCCACCGGAGCAGGGGATGACGACAACTATCTTTTCGCCCCCGCGCCGTATAGTGAAAGTGCTAAAAACTGAAGTCCAGTAGGGAAAGCGAATCTGTTTGGGAGATTGGTTGCCGTAAATAAGGCAAAAAAAGGGGCAGGGGTAGAGACAGGCTCTGTCCACACACAATAGATTCCATTGGAGACAATAAGTTTCTCTCCCCCGGTATCTCGTACTATCGTTTAAAGCCGGGTTTTCCTAGTTTCGAACCCAACTGGATCAACAGCTCCTATAGATAAGATCTTATCTATAGGGGGTGTTGACTAGATCATTTCGCTTCAGCAGAAATGTGTTGCATAATCACGCTACACATTTGTGTTTTCCAAGTGTGGCGCATCAGATCAGGGTGGCTATATTGAGTATATGGCCCTGGGGTCAGCTACTCTATCGGCTGCATGCTCCGGTTTGAAGGGAAGGGAACTTTTCGCTAGTTTGTGGGCACCTGAACTAACATTCTCCCTATTGAGTCTTCTACAGAGCCACTTTAGTGATCTCTAAATACTTAGCGGATCCAAGTGCTCTGGTCCTGTGCCGCGTGTCATACAAGTGATCAGTGATTATTCTTCGGATCACTTAAGTAATTTGGGAATGGGCCGCGGATAACTCGAGTGTTATAGAACAGCACTTGCGACCGCGCCAGTGCTCTAAAACAGTGCCACATGTTACTCAAGGGATCTATAAATGTGCCACGGATAACTTAAATGGTCTCGAATTATGTCACAGGTCACTTAAGCGATCTGTGAATGTGTCGCTTGGTTCATTTTTACAAAATTAGATTTGAAAGGGACAGGCCACATTTGGACCGTACAGGCCAAGTGTTTACCGCGGGTCAAGGGTTGCCTATGGGCAGAATGAATAAGAAATTGAGCATGGAATTCTGCATGGAAAGGCTGACATGTAATTATATTCTGGTCAGGGGCAATGCAGAACCTGCCTTGGGTTGGGGGGGGGGTGTAACTTTTTCTTAATTGATTTGCTTTCGAATTTTTTTTTGATAATCTGTGAGTGCCAGTGGAGATGTTCCCCGGAGTTAGTTCCTACCCCACCAATACCATTAAAAACACCCTTTTTATATTAAAACCTGTTCTCATTCATATTTTCTAATGTCTAAGTATAGGCCAATGCTGTATTGATGTTTGTCATGTACTGTGTAATAGCGTAAGCAGGATTTTCTTTGCAGGGGGGGGGGGGGTGTAGTATCTGTTATTAGCTAACGTCCTGTGATTCTTACATCTGCTATATAAGTCTCAATCTAGAAATTACCAATTCTTTCAGTTGCGTGTCTTTCTTTAACCCCTTTTGTATGTCATGTTAATCTATTTTTAGTCATAATAGCCATGGTCTCGATGTATAAAACATGAAAAGATCTCATTTAATTATGTCATCAACAATCCACTCTGGCTAAGAGATAAGAGAACATGACTTCTCTGAGGACTCGGACAATGATCATGGTAGTTTCAGTCTGAATGGCAGGAGTTCGTGATCACAACTCACGGATTAACACATTAAAGATGAGGCACACCATATTAGCGGGAAGATCACAATCGAGAATCAGCACATTGAGGATGCAACAGACCAAGACATTGGGAGTTAGTAAAGAAAACCGGTAAATCCTGGAAAAGTCAGGAGAAAAATTTTTTACCAAAAAAAAAGTCAGGGAAAATGGCCCTTTTTTGTTTTAAAACCTGGAAATTTCAGACAACAATCTGAAAAATCGTCACAATTGTCATCTGATTGGGGGGAAAAAATCGATAAAAAAATAATAATGAGAAAAAAATTTCCCTTGGGGAAAAAAGGGAATTCTAATAATATCATAAATATTGATAATCCGTAAAATATCGCATATGAGGAGGAATACGTGAGAAATCAATACGTGTATTCAATATTTTATAGTTTACATAATTTTATATTCTCTGCAATTAAGTTAGACATTATCAAATTTATCTTAAAATACGTATAATATTTTTATTCTTGTATTTTTTCTGTAATTTTTAAAACGCATAATACTACAGGCGTAAGTCAGGGGAAGTGCGTTAGAAGTGGGGATTGTGGTGTATTTTTGCAGTAAAAAAAGTAACACTAGGAAACAATTTTAAAAAACAGCCCCCCCCCCATAACATATCATTCATATTGTATAGTTTATATAATTTTATAAACTTTTAAAATTAGCAAAATATAAATTTAGAGTTAATTCTTAGCAAGACTATAAAAATTTATTTTACTGTTCATTGATAAATGACTGCACAAATTGATAACACTTGGAATGTTTGGCAAAGTAAGTTATTCCCCATTTTATCATGGAGAATTATTATTTAACTAGGCCGGATAGTCAGGAGTCTACTGTATTTTTATTTAAATTATTTCTAATACAGGTATCTCTCACTATAAGAGATGAATTGATTCTTCACAATCAATAGTGAGACATAATCATGTAAAGTGCATTTAAATTAGCCTATGCAATATAGAAAGGAGAGCAGAGTTCGCCCTGACTTTTTATCAATTGTAACAATTTGGCTAATCAGATGGAAAAAGTTGTAGCCAAATGAGAGAGAACCTTAGCCAAATTGACACGTTATAAAATGTGGATTCCAAAACAACTTATATCAAGTTCAAGATGAAAATATAAATCAAAATGCAAATCGTGTATAAATAAAAATTAATATTAAATGTAAATTATAGTACAAAAAATATTTTAGCTCTCAAAAATTTGCAGGGATTTTTTTTGCTGTCCACAATTCAAAAGCATTTTCAAAATTCAATTGTTGCCTGCTGGGACCATTAACAGGAACAGAAATACTGTTATTTATATGTTTTACATTTATTCTGTTCCGCAACTGTTTTAATGAGGTTCATGATATTGAGGCAGAGATAGCACTCCACTCTAATTTACCAGAATCTCGGGACATAGGTTGTTTGCAAAATGTTCTTTTTGAGTGAAAGAAAGCGTTGGTTCCTCTCGAAAAAAAATAAAGTTAGTCCTCTCCCCCCAACCCTTAATTGTCACCCCTGTAAATCAAACAAATAATTGATTTCTGAAAACAAGTTTAATCCAAAGATTTAGGAGAAGTGCACGAAATCAGTCACCTGCCGTAAATTCATTTCCTTCTCTAATTTTGATGTGCAGAGCTGCTATTTGGCGAAAGTGCCAGAAAACTCATCAGATCCATTCAGCTGACTACTTGCAGTGATGCAGTTGCTTTGTTCTCTTCATTCACGCGTTAATTTTTCAAAAATAGTTTTTGTTATAACTTGTTAGCGTGAAATCAACTTTGAACAGTTATATATTTATGCCTTACAAAAAGTTTTTTTCATCAATTAGTGATTGATATTTATAGATTGCTAATTGAATATTGCGTTGCATATTCATCATAGTCGTGTAGCTGTAGTCGTTTAGTCAGGAACAGTCACAATTTTTGCTATAGCTGAATTCATAAATCGAAGGGGAACTTTTTTTTCCTGACTACTTAGATTCATTTTGATTGTATGATCACTTGTCGACATTTTTATACTGTGTTTAACACTTCTATGTCTTATTCATGAAGAAAAGCTAATTATATATACAGTATATATTAACTAATTATTATACATAATATAAGTAATAAATATAAGCAACTAAAATATATGTGCGCGTAGTAACTTGGGGGGGGGTGAGGAATTGGGATACCTTTGAGATAAAAATAAAGTTTGCGTTGTTTCAAATTTTTTTTTTTTTTTTTTTGGTTAGGAGAAATTTATTCTGTACAATCACACTTGCAGCACGATTAGGTATGTCGAGTTACTTAACTCAGTTTTCAAATTATTTTTAACTAAATAAATTTTCAGAATTAACAATTTTGCTTGGGGGGACGTTATTTGGGCACTTTCCCTTACTAACAAAAAAGTTTAATTTAGTGGTATAACTAGGTTTAGTTTTTTTTTTACATTCATTGCTAAATTGGTACAGAAGAGCTGCAAAGAAATCCATCGACATTAACATGTGTACAGGAATTAACGTGTAACTAATTTAAAACAAATATAATTACGTTAAGCACATTATATACGGTATTTATTAATAAATCAGTCCATAATTTCTGATTTTTTTCATTTCAGAAAACCTCAGCTTCAATAATAAATTTAAAGCAAATGATTCTGATGATCACCTTCTGATTCATATAAATGCTTTTTGAGCAATTTCCAGCTGGAATTATTTCCCCCCCCCCCCCCATGGTCCACAACTGTGGTCTACCACCATTTAACTTCGCCTATTTCACACCTTAATATGGGACCTAGGTCAGATTTGTATTGGCCTTGCAATTCCTAAAAAATATTTTTCGCACTTTCATCTTGGATTTGGCGCCCTTCCTGGAGCAGCACCCACACCAAGAGCCGCTTCTGCGTCGTGGCAACAGAATTTTTTTTCAAAGGATACTCAGCAGAAAGTTGGAAAATTTCAGAAAATCAAATTTTATTCTACCACCACTGCGCGCGTGCATTAGCAGCCTAGCGAGTCTGAAACCGGGAAATAATTTGGATTATCTCTATTTGACAAATCGGCGATGAATGGCGATGAATTTAGTAACTCTGTACTAACCTATATGTACCTTAGAAAAAAGCAGTGGGGAGGAAAGAAAAATAAAAAAGGAAAAATTATTAGATGAGGGAGTGTGTTTTTAGTCCTCTTCACCCTCACGCTACGTGTTCTCTTCTGCTCTTATGTATAGAAAGATACGTTATATGTGTGGGGGGAAAAAAATCAAAAGTGAAAGGGAGGAAAGAAAAAGCAAGGGTTTCTATATAAAGCTTCGCAGTTGTGAAGAGGAAAGAAAACACCAAACTTGTTTGAATTTATTCCACTGGTGTTTGGACGTAATATTATTCCGGTTATCATAGAGATTAACTTTGTTCAGTCTTTTATTTATAAACTGGCTTTTGGGGATTTTTTTAATTCCATTTCCCAAATCACACTTCAATGAAAACTGTGAAATTGCCTAGAGCGAGGAACATTTGTATCAATAGTCTGAAAGATAAGGATACTCAATTTACATTTATAATCTAATCTGCATTCATAAAAATGGTTTCTCTGTAAATGTTTGTTATATTTTTCTATCTATTTTTATGCAGTCAATGAAATCAACTACTGCTGCTAAGGCAGTGAGAATTATGAACCCTCAGGTGAGAGTTACTGCTCATCAAAATAGAGTTGGACCAGAGACAGAAGCAATTTATGATGATACCTTTTTTGAAAGATTGGATGGAGTTGCCAATGCCTTAGATAATGTCGATGCACGTAAGTAACGAAGCATTGTGACGAATGTTCATACCTTCGTCTTTCTGTTAATTTCATGTAAAATCTTTGTTTTCTTTTTTGGTAGGTATCTATATGGATCGACGATGTGTTTATTATAGGCGACCTCTCTTGGAGTCTGGTACTCTAGGGACCAAAGGAAACACTCAAGTAATTCTTTATTAGCTTTTTTATTAAAATTATTAAATGTTTCACTTGATCAACTAGTCTAAATTGTGAATGTATTGTAAATTAAAATTGTATAACATTAGTTTCCAAACTGGGGAGAGAAACTTGCTCCTTCTTCAATGAGGCAAAAAGGGTCGTTATATTGAGTATCAACTGTATTATATGAATGTTTAACATAATGTGTGAGTTTAGCAACATCTGTAATTCTTAGTAATTTTACAATTGTTGCATGTATATTTTTATACTTATAATGTTTCATCATATAGGTCGTGATACCATTCTTAACAGAGGCATATTCGTCTTCCCAAGATCCTCCGGAAAAATCCATTCCGATTTGCACGCTGAAGAACTTCCCTAATGCCATTGAGCATACACTTCAGGTACTAAGTTTTCATATAAAGTTGAATCTTACTGTAATGGTGTTCTGCAGACCAAGAAAAAATATTGTTGTAAAGGGAGATGTGTGTGTATATATATACACACAATTATAAAAAAACTATCCCGACATATGGGCCCCTAACTATCATACCATTCACAGAAACTGAATGAAATTTTGGCATAAGGTATTTTGATGTATGCGCTCAAGAATATGGAAAACAACAGTGTCACTCTAACAGTTACGGTTAGTGAGAAAATTTCGAAAATATCAAATGGCAACACCAAGTTTTTTGTATTGGAATGTGATCTCCATTGTGAAAAACCCTAAATAGCGTTCGAATGACAACTGTAGCATGAAAATCACCGGCGGTGGATAGGCTAAAAGTGAGGACAACCAATAAGGACAGAGAAGCAGCATAAAATAAAGCATTTTATTGTGTTTCACAAATTTTCCACATGACCTTGTGGAGGACTAATCAGGCTGGGATCTCAGCCGAAGAAACGGTGTGACGAATGAAACAAACATTAATGCTCTGGTGCACAGCAAAGTCCTTTTTACCTTTTCCTTGCCTAGCTCCTGGGATTTTCGTGCTACAGGTGCCATTCCAACGCTATTTAGTGTTTTTCAGTATGGAGATCGCATTCCAATACAAAAAACTTGGTGTTGCCATTTGATATTTTCGAGATTTTCTCACTGTAACCGTAACTGTTAGAGTGATACTGTTGTTTTTCATATCATTCTTGAGCACATACCTCAAAATACCTTATGCCAAAATTTCATACAGTTTCTGTGAATGGTATGATAGTTAGGGGCCCATATGTCGGGATAGTTTTTTTTATAATCACCCCGTATGTGTGTATATCACATACGGGGTGATATATATATATATATATATATATATATATATATATATATATATATATATATATATATATATATATATATATATATATATATATATATATATATATATATATATATATATATATATATATATATATATATATATATATATATATATATATATATATATATATATATATATATATATATATATATATATATATATATATATAAACTACAGGCATAAGCATCACTTAGTCAAATTTATCCTGTTGGCATTGCTTTTGAAACTGTTGTTAGTGTATTACCAGAAAATTCATTTATGAGCATTTATTTCTTCCACAAAATTATAATTAGTTGATAAAATTCAGTTAGGTGTTTCTCACCCATTGTAAAGGATTCAATTGACTGAAATTAAAATCAGCAACTTGCCTTAGTCTAGTGTAAAAGAGTGTAACATTTTACAACATATTAAGGGGTAATAATTAAATGGGGTTCAAATTAATTTAAGAACAGTTTCTTGCTGTTTACAAGACGAAAAATAAAAAACCTCTTGACAGTATAAAAAATGTACAGGGATGGGATTGCTGCGCCATTAGCAATTTCCTGCTACATACTGTGCCATAACGTTGATTTTTTTTTGAGAAAATTTGCCGCTTCTGCGCCAATTGGGGTTCTCCGAAATTTCTCTCTTCAACTTTCGCTTTCGATGACGTCATTTGAATCATGCTGTGACGTCAACCTCGACGTTGCTACTGTAACTTATAGAAAACCTTTGTGTATGTTCCGGTTTTTTTGTAGAATTCATCAAGAGAACCGGTTCTGCCAAGGTTTCCTGCATTTGGGTGTGAAAATAGCACGTCCGTATTTCAGATTCCGAAAACTCGCGTTGCCTCCGATTGATTAAAAAATCAAATTTCGAGCTAAAAAAGTTCTGGGTTTTTAACCTATCGGAGACGACGCTGGTTTTCAGAATTTGAAATGCGACACACTGTGTTGGCACCATCGAGCTGTAGGTAGTATGACGTCAGCGGTCTTCGCCTTGGCAGCGCTGAGAACGGCGTCCGCAACATCATTCGTCGGAAGATCACGTGACTCGTTGAAAACACGCACATTCCCCCGTTATTTTCTTATGGCATAAATAGGAGTTTGAAACAATAAATGAAAGAAATAATTTCAGTATCGATAAGATAATTCCAAAATTAATGAAAGAAAATTTCTAGAATTAATGAAATAGGTAATTTCAGTTCCAAAATAAATGAAAGGGATAATTACACCATTAATAAAAGATAATTCCAGAGTTAATAAAAGATAATTTCAACATTGATGAAAGTGATAATTCCAAAATCATAAAAGCAATAATTCCAAAATCATAAAAATGATAATTCCAGCATTAATGAAAGATAATTCCAGAATTAATGGAAGAAAAATTCTAGAATTAATGAAAGAAAAATTCTAGTTTTAATGAATGATAATTACAGCATTAAAATGGAAAAATTTTGGAATTAATGAAAGAAAAATTTTAATTTTAATGAAAGAAAAATTCTAGTTTTAATGAAAGAGAATTTCAATTCCAAAATAAATGAAAGTTATAATTCCAGCATTAATTAAAAATTATGTAATTAATGAAAGGTAATTCCAGCATTAATAAGAAATAATTAATAAAGGAAATAATTCCAGAATTATTGAAAGAGAATTCCAGAATTAATGAAAGAAAGAATTCAGCATTGATTCATAAGTGAGGAGTCCAGATCAGACTCATCTCGACTGCATCAAATCCATTAAGTCCTTTCAGATAAAAGTGTTTTGGTGAAAGCTTTGTTTCTGAAAGAAGCATCAGAACTTTTTGAATGACTTTCTGACATTATTTGAAAAAGAGGAGCCCTCATACATATTTTGTAGGATGAGCTAGGAGCTCTTGTTAGAAAAATTACAGCACGTTTCCTGAAATCTGAACATATTCAGAATGTTAGAATTGCTGAGCTTCAGAATTTAGCTAAGAAAGCAGTGAGAACTGGAGGAAAAATGTGGTTGTTGGTGCTGAAATAGAATCCAATCTTGCTGAGTTGGGGGAATGTTCTCAACAAAAAATTTCTATTAGGTGCTAAATCATCAAGCACTTGCTCAAAGTTTTACCTTTTGAGAACACCATGCTAGAAAAAATGAAGTGTTTGCATCCCATTTTCCGACTGGAAAACTCTTCATTATCATGTATTAAGTAGATTGTTTCAAAGCTACCGCAAGTTTGTCCTTTGGATACTCCTGTTCTCTTGGATGAATGGATTTCTCTGCAGTGTGAAGATATACATGTGAGTTATCAAAGGTTAGAGAAGTATTGGGGATCTATATTTGATCTGAAAAACTTGGATGGAAGTGCATAGCTCAATTTTGCTTGTGCTTGTCAAAGCCTTAATATGTCTTGCCCACATGGAAATGCAGACTGCGAGAGGGGCTTGAGTGTAAACAAACATTTCCTGCAACATAGATCAAATCTTTCGGTTGAAAATATCAATTGCATTAGGTGAATAAAATCTTATGTACAGCATTCTCGAAATGATAAAGGTAATATGTCGATGCCAATCTTCTGAAAGCTGTTCACAGCTCGCATCAGAATTACCAAGACAGACTTCAGCACCAAAAAACTTCTGATAAGAAAGTTCCATGACCAGATGAGAATCAAAGACTAAAAGCAGAAGAAAGGGAGTTGGAAATTCAGTTGTCATCATCAAAAACTATGCCGAACACTGCAGAGAAAATGATAGAAGTGGGGATAAATAGAAAAAAACTTTGTAGACATCGAAAGTGGGCAAGTTCGTCTGAAAACACCAAAAGAAAAAAATGTGTAGTGTTCTTGAGAAATTAGAGGAAAACAGAGTCATAAGTCAACAAATGTCATGAGGTTTTTTTTTTTAATGTATGCTTATTTGTTTGATTTGCAAACTTTTACTTTTTCTTCTTACGTCCAGTTTGGATTATGACTTATAATTTTTTACGTCCCTACAAGTGGATGCAAGTTTTATCAAACATATAAAACTGATTTTTGATGCTGGAACCCTATAACTGGTTAAAATGTTCAAAATTGAATAATCTGATTATTTCGGTTCAAAAAATTTTCATTTTTGTCAAAGGTAATAATGATTCTGCACACTGCTCCGAATTCACAGATTGCTGCTCCGAAACGCTAAATTTACTGCTCCAAAACTGCTCCGAAAAGAGTCAACAGCAATCCCATCCCTGAATGTAGTGGGAATGAGTAATGTAATGGTGGGGCTTTCATTTGAGTAGTGTAAGGCTATTATGATTTTTAATGCACATTTTGTGCTCGTTCAGTCTACATTTCAAAACACATTTGATTTGCAAGAAATACCTGTATAACAAAATGCTTTAAGAAACAATGTGATTTTGTTGAGACTATTGCATTGAATCTGATTTTAATTTAAATTTTTTGTCTAACTGAATTTGTAAAATTTTAGTTTTTGAAATCAAATGGTCGTAAATCATTTGAACTAAAACTTAACAGGGTCAACATTTGGCCCCAGGACCGTCGTTTCAACTTTTTCCGGGGGGGGGGGGCAACAGCCCCCCTAAATGACGGGCCTGCATTTGGCATGTGTGTTAGGTATCCTGGAGGTATTGTGTAGTTTCATGAATAGTTTCAAGCTTACATATATTGTGATCTTTACATTCTAGTGGGCTCGAGATGAATTTGAAGGGCTGTTCAAGCAAGGAGCAGAAAATGCACGCATGTACCTTTCGGAACCTTCATTCATTGAAAGAACGTTGAAATTGACTGGGAACCAACCTTTGGAAATCCTAGAGTCTGTGAAACACATTCTTGTTGATAGCAGGCCAGAATCATTTAATGCTTGCATTTCTTGGGCTCGTCTCCATTGGGAGGAACAGTATAGAAATCAGATATTACAGCTCTTGTACAACTTCCCACCAGATCAGGTAAAATATCAAAAAATTATCTTTTTACAATTATATTTTGCTATTTATTCTTGTTTTGTTGAAGAATGGTCTTGTGACTTTGCGTAGCAAGGGAATTTCATAAGTTTAGCATATTTATATTGTGCAGGTTACAAGCTCTGGAGCACCTTTTTGGTCTGGACCTAAACGTTGCCCTCACCCATTGGAATTCAATGTTAACAATGTAAGTTTGATTTGTATATTGACAACAATATGAAACTGATATTTGAAATTTACAAGTATCAAGCAATTTTTAGATGTTGTGGTGATCTTTACCATATTGAATACAGTAAAATGAGATATCTTAATATTTTCAATTTAATAAATTTTTAACTCCCTTTGTATATTAATGTTAAACTCAAGCCCAATTTATCATGATTCATTTAATTTAATGAATAAAATTTTCCAGTTTAATTTGTTAAATTCAAAGTTTGAGTGTAATTATACTCTATGAAATTTTCGGTGCACACTTTGACTTTTCATTTTCATATCCCTTGGGTGGTATACCTGAAATTTTAGGGCTTCCTAGTGAAGTTGGGGAAGATCCACCATTTGCAATTTGTTTGGAAAATTCAATTCAAATCGACATTGAATGAGAGAGATAAAGCCATAAAAATGGATATGCACTTAGATAATATAAACACTTGAAGGTTAGCAAAATACTGTTTATAAATAAAATTTCATTGATTCAATCTTGTATGAAAAGAGTTATCTCTGATATGCACAGCCGTCTATTGACTTTAAATCTCAAAGAGCAAATTCTAGAGCTGTTTCACAGGTAGGGCAATAAAAGCTATGAGTATAACATAGGATTCTGTGAGTTCGCTTGAGTCGGGGGCGATGACAGAGAAAAAATTTCTCCGAACGATGGGGGGTGATAGAACAAAAAAGTTTGGCAAACTATGTTCTGTAGTAAGGAAGCCACAGTTGATTTAAGATGAAATATTGATTTTTTTTTATCGAGATGAGCGGTGCATTTTATAATCCTTAACATGAAGGTCTTTGACTAAGAGCAAGAAAGCTCATTTTTGAACATCTATTTTTTGTGAGAGAAAGCATGAACTTCGATGGGTAGGTTGTCTTGAGAAGTTGCCTAGGTTTCCCTGACCCCCTTGTACTTCAATTATGTATGTCTATATATTATATTCCGTTCGACCAATGTTTGTCGAAATTTTTCATTCCTTATACAATAAAATTGGGATTGAAGCACTGACATCCATAGGGGAAAATTGAAAACATCACTATCCAAAGCACAATAGATAGGGCTGTACCAACAATACATTTACAGATCATATCTAACAGGGTTGATGCATAATGATGACAGATTATAGAGGAACGAGAAACAAATATCTGCCAAAGCCTGCTGAATGTTTTGCAATTGCTGCCCCTTCTACATTTTTCTTTTTCACCTTTGCTCCATTTTACACACACTTAAACTATTCTAGCCTCTATTTAACGACCACTTTCGGAAACACTGCTTTAAGTGAATAGTAGAATGGTTTAAATGTCCTGTGTATGATGTATGAATCAAAAAATTATATATGTTCAAAGAAAGATGATGAAAAAGTTATTCAATAAGCCATAACTTTGAGTTAGCTTTGCAGCTTTATTATAAGAAATACATTATACACACATATTAACAATGATGAATCCGTGTTATTTATTGAACTATTTGCTGTCAGTGATATGCATCAAAATGAAGCATCTAATAAATAGCGAACAAGAGTTTATTTCATCTAATATAGAAATTTTGTGTTTCTGAATTTTTTTTGTTACTTTAAAAATAAAATTTCAAATCAAGTTCATGTTTTCATGTTATTTCATGTTTTATTTATAGCCTCTGCATTTAGACTATGTGGTAGCTGCTGCAAATTTGAAAGCTTACATGTATGGAATAGGAGGAAATACAGATCGAAATTACATAGCCGGAGTTGTTCAATCTGTTGATGTTCCACAATTTGTGCCGAGGTCTGGCATTAAGATAGCTGTATCTGATTCAGAAGCTAATGAAAACAACGCGACAGGTGAATATTTTATTTTAGTATTGTTAAGGAAACAGAAATTGCACGATTTAATCAAGGTTTTGAAAAAAATTAGTTCTTTATATTTATTTACTAGCTATAATACCAGGCGTTGCCCGGGTTTTCTTCATTGAGGCTTTTTTGGATCACGTGATATCTCCCTCTTTCTTTGAGGGACATACAAACAGTGTTCAAGTTGAACCAATATGGCGACTCATGAAATAAACAAATCTAAATTTAAAGAAACGTAGAAATCAATATATATTTTGTTTCTTTTTCGAGGGGTGCCAAGTATTTCTACCCCCCCCCCCCCTGAAGTTCTAGTTATTCATCTGCCAGTTTCTCCTTCAAAAAATATTAAAACTGTGGAATTTCTTTGATGTACTTTATGAGCCCATTATTAATTTTAAAACAATCTAAACTATATGTGAATTTATACAGTTAGACAATAATTACAAATTAATTTTCATACTTGAGAAGATAGAAATAAAAAGTTGAAATCAATGTTATCGCAAGGATCTCAACTCAAAAGTAGGTCTGGCTAATCACTTCATATATAATATCCTGGGCTTCGTATATCTCTAAGCAAACTCAATATTTCAAAAATCTAGAATTCAATAAAAAAAATTTTAAAATTATTGATGTGTGGCGATTTCCACTGCCAAACTTCCAAACTGCCAAATTTCCACATTTCTACAGTAAAATCGGCAATTTTAACACTGATTTCTATGAGGATTATCCTTTTCCTGACCCTCAAAGCAATGCTGATGATGATTATGACGTCTATTAAAAAAGCCTCATTACTGGAAGTATTGAAAATGTGGCCAACCATTATAAAGGCATAAACTAATATACATATGCTAACAGGATTAGAGAAGTGACAAACCATTGTAAAGGCATAAAACACGTCTGTAACGTATTGCTAGGGAACCAAGGTAACCAAAGTAAACGTTCGGAAAGTGACTGTTGAGGCCCAAAAACCATTGTTGCCCAACCGTTTTTTGCCCATTTGGGGCATTTGCCCTGCTCTGACGAAATTTTAAAGTAGCCTATCGTTCAAGTCGGGTCCCATTTGGTATATATGCAAAATTTGGCGACGATCCATCTAAAATTGTAGACACACACACACACACACACACACACACAGAAAATCAATTTTATATATATAGATTTTGGGAAATAACTAATGCTAATAAATAACATGTAATAAATAGTAAATTTATCACTATATTAATAAATAGCTATTCAGTTTTCACTTTGTTTTGCCATCACAAGATAGAACAGTACCTGTTCTTCCCATTATAATTGATTGACTGAATTGGTATGTCTTAAATTTTAACCAATTATTTTATATGTTAGATTGTGCATAATATAAAGATATATTATGTATAAAGATTATAGATAATATAGATATAAAAATTCATCTTTACAGCTGATATAGACAGGTTATCTCAACTTCAGCAAGAACTGCCTTCAAGAGATGAGCTTCACAGTGTGGAAATTAACCCAATAGACTTTGAAAAGGACGATGATAGTAATTTTCATATGGACTTTATTGTGGCAGCATCCAATTTGCGTGCCGAGAACTATGATATTACTCCAGCTGATCATCACAAAAGTAAACTAATTGCTGGAAAAATTATTCCAGCTATTGCTACAACTACTACTCTGGTGTCTGGTCTGGTTATGTTAGAGCTTTATAAGGTATGTTTTCAGCATAAGAAATTTTCTTGTCAATTTAAACTTTCAAATACAACGCCACAACAGACAAAATACCCAACGACGTGGATTCGCTTTCACCGCGGCTGCTCAGGTATCATCGATACAATGACAATACAGTAAAACCCCTCTTAAGGGACACTCTCTTTTACGGCCAAATAATAATTTTCTCTTGTAAAATAAATGTGCATTTAAAACCCCTGGTTGACGGTCATCTCTGTTACAGACGAATTTTTTTTTGTCCCGCCGGTGTCTGCAAAAGAGAGGTTTTACTGTATTATACAAGGTGCATATAGCTAACACTTTGCACCCTGTATATATTCATGCACGTTATATATATGATGTCCGGGAAATGATTTTGCAACTTTCAAGGGAAATAATCTATCGGTTAGCAATGGAAATGCTCTGTTTCGTGCGTAAATTTTAATAGGTAGACGCTGCAACGTTGGTAGACTGCAGTAGTAATATTGTTATGATGTGACAAAAACTGTGCTTTGGCTATATTCCTTGATTGGAGTATAAAACGTTTTACCTATTCTTTTGCAGTCCAATAGACGGCATAGCTATCGCATCACATTTACTAGTACTACCTACCCGCACACCAACTCCTGTCATCACTGAGGCTATAAGGAAAGTGGAATGAGGACTTTGCGAGCCATCCTTAAGCGACCGCATCACACCCTTTTCGAGCGAAGTAGGCAAAACATTCCCTGAACGTGTTAATGCAATGGGGCATTACAAAATATAATACAAATACAACAACAACAACAGGCAAAATGCCCAACGAGGTGGCTGATAAAAAGATGCTCATAAAAATATGGATGTCATATTTAAAAAAAAATACAGCAACCCAATTAAAAATGCAATTAACACAAATTATAAACAATATATACACATGATAAAATATTATACAATGCCCGTAAAGAATACTTATGGTTGTCTTATTCTAAGAATGGATAGCTTCTCGATTTACCCCAACATATTTATCGTATTTCTTTTAAACGTGTTAATTGTGTTACAATTTACTACCTCCGGGGGTAAGCTATTCCATTTATTAACAACCCTATTAGAGAACAATTCCCTGCGACACCATAGCCTTGCATTGTCCCTCACCAATCGATACTGGTGTCCCCTTGTAAAAGCAGTCGATTGGCGGTGTACTAAAGGTTCATGGTCCATCCCATTGAAAATTTTGAACACTTCAATCATATCTCCTCGACACCTGCGTTCATCTAATGTAAACATATTCAAAATATGAAGTCTCTCTTCATAATTCAAGCCCTGTGTGCCAATAAGGACATGCGTAGCTCTTCTCTGCACCCCTTCAACCAAGTCTATGTCCCTCTGTAGGTATGGTCTCCAAAACCTTACAGCATACTCCAGTCCAGGACGAACTAAGCCTCGAAAAAGCGGAAGAATGACTTTAGGAGAACGCGAAGAGACCTTTTTGAAAATGAGACCAAGCATTCTATTCGTTTTTTTGACCACCGCTGAACAATGTTCAGAAAACTTAAGTCGCTCGTCAATGAGAATTCCCAAATCGGTGACCCTAGTTGAATCACGGATAGTGACACCATTCAACTCGTAAGAGAACCGTGGGTTGTTCAAACCACTTATCTACGCTAAAAGTCATGCTCCATTCATTTGCCCATGCTGCAATCGTGTTTAAGTTGGTCTGGAGCAACTCCCTATTGTTTTGATTCCCGATTACCCCCATTAGCTTCACATTATCTGCGAATTTTCTCGTACTCCCATCGATACCCTGATCGAGTTTGTCGATAAAAAGTGAAAAAAGTATGGGGCCAAGGACACTTCCCTGAGGAACTCCACTTGTTACGTCTGTCCAACCGGAGAATTCCCCGTTCACCATAACTCGTTGCGACCTATCTCTTAACCACGATTCTATCCAATTCAGCAAGTTGCCGCCAATTCCAATCACGTGTAAACGCTTCAATATTTTGCCATGTTGGACCCGATCGAATGCCTTCTGGAAATGAAGGTAAACAACATCTACATTTTTGCTCTTACCCAAAGCCTTAGTTACATGATCATAGAAGCAAAGAAGGTTAATTACACATGACTTCCCCTTCCTGAACCCATGCTGATTATCCGACAATACATTATTCTCGTCTATCCACTTCACAAACTGCCTTTTGATGATAATTTCCAAAATTTTCGAGAGGGAACTCGTCAAACTCACTGGACGATAATTTGACACCACTTCTCTACTACCCTTCTTAAATATCGGAACAACATTAGCAAGTTTCCAATCTCTTCGGACGATACCCTCAGCAACACTACTCCTGTATATCTGTGCGACTGCCCCAACAATTCATTAGGACATTCCCTGAGGACCCTGGGATAGATATCATCTGGTCCTGGTGCTTTGCTTGCACATACATTTCTTAGAAGATTAAGGACCTCCACGTCTTCTACTTGAATATCGTTGAGGGTTTTATTACCCCATGCAACACCCGCATATCGAATATCATTATCTCCATTAAAAGCGACGCGAAAAAGTCATTGAAAGCACTACACATGCCTACATTGCTCTCTACCCTAGAGCCTCTTATCGAGAGAGGGGGCCAACAGTCCCCTTACATCCATTATTGACGTATCGAAAAAATGATTTTGGGTCAGAGCCAATGTTATCGGCCAACCTAGATTCAACTTCCTTTTTACTATTTCTTATCGCTTTCTTCAACAGTCTTCTTTTATCAGTAAACAATGATAGGTCACCTCGCCAACTTATATACTCTCTGAATGCTCTTTTCTTTTCAAGATAAAGGTTCCGCACGCTATCCGTGAACCATAGAGGGTGCCATGTACAAACACGCTTTTTTCGAACAAAGGGTATGACGTCGTGCAAAACAGAGGACAGCTTCGTACTAAATTCTTCCCATTGACTTACCGCCCCCTACTGATTCCAACCGGTCTTTGAAAACTTCCGCTAACCTTCTTCGCAAAACATCAAAGTTAGTTCTCCGAAAACAAGGAACCAGTCTTTTGTTATCAAACTTACCCAAGGAAAAGTTACAGTGAAATCTGACGATACGATGATCACTGGAAGAAAACTCTTCCCCCACCGAAACATGTTCAACTAGATCCTCAGAACTAGTAAGAACTAAATCCAAAATAGCTGTACCCCTATTGGCTTCTGATACATGCTGATACAAAAAAATTTCGAGCACCAACTTAAGAAAGTCTCTTTCATACTGATTTCCAGATGAAAGGTCCTCCCACTCAATACCTGGGTAATTGAAATCCCCTAGTATGAGAACCCTCTTTCGCTTACACATGTAGGAAATTTCATCGTGCAATTTGGGGATGTAGTTTTGATCCCTATTCGGTGGATTGTAACAAACCCCAACAATAAGTTTATGACGTCTTTTGTTCTCAAGCTCAACCCATACAGTTTCAATATCACTTCTCTTCACGTTACACTCTCTAGCCGTCAAACAGGATTTCACGCATATCAACACTCCACCCCCTTTCCTATCAGATCTATTTCTCAAAAAAGTATCATATCCGGAGATATGTAAGAAAGATTCATCCCCATCGTTTGCCCAAGATTCTGTGATGGCTATAAGATCCAAGTCCTCCACAACTATCATAGTTTCTAAAAAATCTTTCTTATTACCCAAGCTCCTGGCATTTATTAACACACATTTTAATTTGCCTGGTGATTTAGTGTCAATCAAGAAGCCATCCAAGTCATAGGTGGGTAATTCCCCGTCAGTACTGTTGTGATTATTATTAACTAACCCGTGTTCCCGACTACGTGGTCTTGGAGTAAAAAACCTGACCTAAGACTATCGTAAACCTCCCAGACCCCCCTCTTATTTAGATGGATCCCATCCAAACGAAGCCACCTATCGGTAAATGCGGGAAGCTCCAAGAACGTGACCCCAAGAGAGGAGCGAATGTCCTTCAGGCCTATATTGAATTGGTGGATCCTACTCCTATATCCCCTACTATCCCTTGGCAGCACTGGAATCACTGCCACATCTGAACCCCCCTCCCTAGCGGATAATAGTAAATGCTGGTACTCTGACAGAGACTCACTAATATTCGCTCCTACCTGATTTGTTCCCACCCACAGAATCGCCCGCAAGGGCAACTTTTGGCGATGAAAAATGTCTCGAACGTTGCCAATCTTCCCCCCAGGAAGTTAACAGCGCTCGAAACCCAGAAAATCCCTACACACTCGGTTCCCAAGTTCCCTAACCATACGATCGCCGATGATTAAACCCCTATCACTATCCCCCCTCTACCTCATCCACGACCACCCATTCGCCCTCTAAACTGTCGTTGTTCGTGGAAATTGCTTCTTCATCAACGGGTGGCTCGACGACCAGAGGCTCCGTTATAAGCGGGCCCTCTAGCACCCTAACCTTTTCCTGTAAAGCTTCGACCTCGAGTTCCAGCCTTTTCCTATCCAAGCACCTTTTACAATTGAAACTATCAGCTACTAGACCACGGAAACCTCCCGTCGCAAGCTCTACACAACACTAGTCGAGGTCGAGGCATACTAACACTATTGCTAAAGCTAGATAATAATAATACTAAAAAATAGGAAAATGAGAAACGTTAACTGGAAATTAAAATAATGTAAAATACATTACTATGCAAAATATACGTAAGAGATTATACGAAAAAATTACGTAAAATAGAATGCTCAGCACTAAATCACGAAGAATAAAATAAATATGTATATAAAGAACACAACACCCTCTAAAAAAAGTATTAAGCTACGAAGTACAATTTATACTTATTAGAATTAGCTAACTATCTCAAATCACTAGCACTACAACAATAGGCCCAAATGGAAGGAAAAACTAAGTTATTGAGAGTATACACTGTTTGCTAACACTAACGTCCAAAAACCTACAAATTTATATTAAAGAAGCGAGAAAACACAAACTTGGCGAAAAAACAATGAAAATGAAATGCGAACGAGAAAAATAAATTTAAGTCGATCAAAAATACACAACGAAAATTTAAAAAAAAATGAGAGCAATATAATAAAAAAAAAACACTTATCTCGCAATCCAACGTCCAACTTTCCTAGTGAAGTGCTGTGGAGATTGAGCTAGTTTTACACTTGAATTTTTCCCCTTCCCAATAGTCATTAAAATGTAAAAAATATGACAAATATTTGTACATTTCCTAGGTTCATCCACATCACTCTTTGAAAGAAAAAAAAGGTTAGATGTGTTCTGGGAAGAATGATGAAAATCCCTTAGTTGAACGAGTTAACCCTTACTGCACCACAGAAATTACCCCCTCAAAATGCTGTATGTTTATTTAATAAATTCCTCTTTTGATTTTCAGCAGATGCTAACTATGGGGTATAGGTAAAATTGTTCCCCCATAGAGAAATCAACATTAAAAACATTTGGGCTTGTCAATGCTAAAATAATAGCTTTTAGGGAGGCAAAATTTCTCGCCAATGCCGCTCAAAGGGTTAGCAGATCATGGGCTTTACTTTTTATTTTCATTTTAATACATATAAGTTGCTGGAAAAAAACATCAAATATAAAATATAAGTAAAATAAATCTAATATATATATTTGATGTAGTCTGTTACAATTTCATTAATAATCTTATTTGTTCTAGGTCATCAGTTTTTTAATTACAAAATATTTTTTTTTTGTCCTACAACGCATCTAAGAAAAGGTCTTTTCAGATATTATGCCGAGGCAACCTATAGAAAGAAAAGTTCTTTCCTCCTGTAATCTAATTCAGGTTCAGGGTTCGCACATCCTTACAAACTCCTTAAAAACTCCTAACTTTTCATTTCCCTCTGGAAGGGCCCTTATAACTCCTTACTTTTTGCAGCCACGCCTGAAAAAGTTTTTTTTTTTTTTTTCTTTCTGAAGGGATGATCTTTCTTAGAATAGGCATTCCCCATGGTGATGAATAGCATTGCCTAGAAAAATAAGAGGAAGCTTCCCCCGAATATAAAGAGGAAGAAAAGAGAGAAAAAAACGCTCTCTCCCTTTGTAATAGGAAATGTGTAAGCAGGGGATGGGATTGGAACATCCAATGGTTGTGCATACCTGCCAACCGTTACGATTTTGTCGTATTTAGTAAATTAATACGATTATACGCTTTTCCTTCTAAAAATATGATTTTTTACCGAATCGCTAGTTCTGACGTGTTTTCCTGCCTATGTCGCAAAATGGTCAGCTTTGAAAATCGATGGTCCGTAGAACGACATCACTCCGCTGAACCAGTAGCCGAAAATTCCCCCATGTCCAGTGGTGAGAAAGTTTTAAGTTTTTACTTATGCGGCGAAACGATGTCTCGAACCTCCTATATTACGCAGTATACTGAGTGCAGACCTCGCGCTTTCCTATTTTTCCTACTATTTTCCTACTTTCGCCTCAATCTTCTTTTTTTTTTACTGCAATTCTCTCCTACTATTCCTATTTTATCCCTCCTTCCCATTTGCTTACAGCCAATATCTCACTACGAAAATTCCGAGAAACCGCAAAATGTCACTGCTTTCCGCAGTTTTTTTGACGTGTTTTATTCACATTACAACTCGCTACTGAAGAAGAAGAAAGGGGGAAAAAATTCAGTTCCACTGGAGTAAAGGACTGCGACAAGCGTATCTTTTCGCCGCCGCGCCTTAAAGTGCTAAAAACTGAAGTCCAGTGGGGAAAGCGAATCTGTTTTGCAGATTGGTTGCCGTAAATAAAAAGGCGAAAAAAAAGAGGAACAGGCTCTATCCACACACAAGAGATCCTCTGAGAGACAATGGGTTTATCTCTCCTGGGATCCCGTAACGAGCGTTCATCCCTGAAGCCAGGTTTTCCTAGGAGTAGGCTTTTTGCGCCGCATGAACCTAACTGGATCATTTCGTGTCGGCAGAAATGAGTTACATAATGACGTTACGCATTTGCGTTTTCCAATCGTGGCGCATCGGCTCAGGACGGCTATATAGTATATGACCCTGGGCGTCATATACTCCGGCTGCATGCTCCGGTTTAAAGGGAAGAGACACAACATGAAAATGAAGGGAAGATCGCTGAAACGCGCGGCACACGACGCTTAACTCCTCCAGAAGCAGTCCGCCAATCACGCCCGACGTAAAGCGCTGTCATGAGCCGTATTGCGCTCTGTAGGAAAACAGTCATACTGCTTTTCATATTGATGAATAGACGGCGTGTCGTGCTGGGTGATTCACGTTGCGCGCGGCATAGAAAACCTTCTAGTAAAACCCTGCTTTTAAAAGTGACAGCCGAGCCACGTCTGGTTTTACATGGGGGGGGGTGGGGGGGAAGGATGAATATTATAGCTGAACCCACTTTTTTTAACCTTCAGAAAATAACTTTTTGGGTATTTTAATGTTAGGGGTCATTCAAGTATTTTGTCAGCATGGATGGGGAATTTTTCGATTTGCTGACTTGATGACGTGGAGGGGGGGGTTGGATGATTCTTACGTCATCAACCACCCTTTATAAAAAATATGAAATATTCTTAATGGCATCTTACTGGGTGCGCGAAAAACGAGTAAAACTTTTCACTAGTTTGTGGGCACCTGAACTAACATTCTCCCTATTGAGTCCCCTACAGAGCTACTCTAGTGATCTTCAAATACTTAGCGGATCCAAATGCTCTGGAGCTGTGCCGCGCGTCATATAAGTGATCCGTGATTATGCCGCAGATCACTTAAGTAATCTGGTAATGCGCCGCGGGTAGCTTGAGTGATGTAGAACCGCACTGGTGGCAGGACCAATGCTCTAAAACTTTGTCACATGTCACTCAAGGGATCGCTTAATGTGCCACAGATCGCTTAAATGGTCTGGTGTTGTGCCACGAGTCACTTAAGCGATCTGTAAATGTGTCACTTGGTTCATTGTTACAAAAATAGATTTAGGGACAGGCCACATTTGGTCCGCACAGGCCGAATGTTTACCGCGGGTCACCAAGGGCTTAGAGAGGTAGGGTCGCAATGAATTTCTTGAGCAATTTTGGGTTCTTAGCCTTCAAATAGCATTGAAATTATCAAAAATTGATTATAATAACATATAAAGATATTTTGTTTCGAAATTGTAAAAAATATTTTTACAATTCTTTTAAAAAATATTTTGTAGATTAAAAAAATAAATTTTTGATCATTTGGGGGGAAGCCCCCAATTCAGATTCCACCAATAAGCGTTAGGAGGAATGAGGCAGAGCGCTGACAGGGGGAGGGTGAGAGTTTTGCTGACTTTTTCTGACAAGAGGGGTGAGTCAAAAATTGCTGAAAATTTGCTGATGTAATACTTGAACAGCCCCTTATTTTAAAGCATACATTTGCTCAACACATGACCTAAATGTGGCCTGCCTCAAGTGGCTCGTGGCAAATTCTTCCTTCAATTGAGCAGCCCGCGGCACATTCCCAGATTGTTTGAGAGTGATTTCCGGTGGGGGGGGGGGGGCTTTCTTTCTTTCAAACCAAGCACAACTCAGGTCTATTACCATCTATGGGCAATTTACTATCTAGGAAGTTGTGCGGTAAGTGTGTGCGTGTGCCTAGAGTTGCTGCAAATATAAATAATTTTGTAAGAAAACTCTTTGTCGGCTATGGTTTTTATTTTGAATAATTGGAGGGGGAATGAATATCACTTTTAGAATTTTTATAATTTATGTGATGCTGTTATGAGTTATATTTTTGACTAATACTTGAAGGTTTTAGAACACTTTGGCGACGACAGAAAGCATGTATGTGGATTGATTATTTTATGAATTCTTATGATGCTGGGTAACAAATCAAAACTTCTACATCTATATTTTTGAGAAGAGGGAAAGTTTGTTTGCAAATCAAAAATAAATTTGCATATGTGCCCCACCCCTTTTTTTGCTGTAAAACTTGTAAGTTATGAAGTTTGCCATGGCTCCTTAAAAACTGCTTGAAACTCCTTAAAAACTCCTTACTTTTCATTTTGAAAATTTTGTATGAACCCTGAGGTTTTCTTGTAAAGAGCACACCCCTGCCCAATTAACAAGACCTGGGCTCCGTAGGAGACTTTTCCCATAGGAAACTTTTTCCCCTGAGGTTGCCTTGGCATAGTATCCAGAAAAAAAAATTCCTTGAAGTTTTTTTAATTTTGAATGCCAAATTTGAACTAAAAACTAGCAATGCCTTTGCAATCAAATACAGCCAGCTTCGACAGAATTATATTTTTACAGTCTGTGCTGTAGATAAGTAAAGTTAATACTTTGTCAGATGCTGTATGATGATTTAATTCTGTTGTGAAATGGAATGTGTGTGTACGAAAACCACAAAAAAATATCAAAATGCTTTGTATAGTCGGTCCCCCGTATTCATGGTTTTTTTCCTTTATTGTGGATTTTTTTTTTTTACAACACTCAGCCAATCGTCGTTCACGTGTTTTGTGTATAAAATTTGAGTTGTGCTTGTTACGATGACTCATTCTTCTAGTGCTACTGATAATGCTTTGGAAAGAGTGAAAACTTGACAAGAAAAATTATATATTTGGACTATGCTTGGCAAAGTCAATACCTACAGTGGTCCGCCATTACAGAATCAATGAATCTGCGGTGAGATATATGAAGAAAAAGAAATCTGAAATTCGTTCAGCTGTAACTGCACCAGTGGCAATCAAAACTTTGCAGTGCCTATGTGATCCATGTGTTTCACGTAGAAAAAATGCTATTTTTTGTAGGTACAAGATTGACATAAAAAGGTATTCCAATTGATTGTGATATTATAACAGAAAAGGTGAAAAATGTTAATCTTCAAAAAGGAAAATTCTGTTGAAACGTCTATTTCATCAGAATTTTATGCAAGTAAAGGTTGGTTTCATAGGTTTAAGAAATGATTCAGATTATGCAATGTAAAAATCACTGGCGAACAAGCCTCTGCCGACCAGGAGTCAGCTAGAAAATTTCCAAAGATTTTGTCGAAAATTATTGATAAGAAGGGTTATACACCTCAGCAAGTGTTTAACGTTGACAAAACTACACTATTTTGGAAGAAAATGCTGCAAGAAGTTGAGCAAAATTTAAAAAAAAAAGTGAGCTCCTGGGTTTAAGGCAAGCCGAGATAGACTTACTATGTTGTTTTGCGCAAATGCGTATGGATACACGATGAAGCCCACCATAATTTTCAAAGCTAGGAATCTGTGAGCGTTGAAGGGAACGATAAGCCAAAGCCCCCAGTATTTTGGATGGACAATAAAAAGGCTTGGACGATTAAAACACTTTTCCTGGATTGGTTTAAAGAGTTTTTCGTTCCGAAAGTCAGGTGGTACAGAGTGAATGCATGCTATTCCAAAGTTCTTTTGATACTGGGCTAACCAAGGAGTTACTGCAGCTGACTGGTCCTAAAATTGAAGCAGCACGAGATGAAGATCTAGATAAAGACGTATAAGACAAGTTTACCTCAAGTAACATAGCAGAAGGGAATCGCAAGCTCAAATCAGCAATAGATTATTTTCATAACATAGATCCCTCTATTTTACATTCTTCACACGTAGAAAAATTAGTAGAGAAAGCCTTGTCAACATACTCCAACATATGTGATGATATGAAGAAGACACGGCAAACAGAAAAATCACAACGTTCTTTCAGAAAACATCACCAACAATCGCTGCACCCTCTTCTACCTCTGCATCACCCTGCTCTTTCTCATGATGTTCAATGAACAAGATATACAATTAAAAACCTATGGTTTCTGTTGTTCGCGGATTTCCGTATTTGCTGCCACTCCCGGAACATAACCCCTGCGAATACAGGGGGCTGACTGTATTTAATAATTTTTATAAATGAATAGTATATTGAATATAATATTTCAAAGTATAACACATTTTAATCAGCATAAAAAAATATATAACGTCTGTTATGGCAAAAACATCGTTTCAATACATTTGTTGAAAGTATTTGCGGCTTGTCCTGCCTAAATTCCAACTCTGCATGTAGTGATAATCAAAGGTTTTAAAGATCTTTCTGATAGCCTAATGATTTGCGTGAATAAAACTTTAGATTTTTGCCCCTCTTAATTTTGAATTTAATTCTTGCAGCTTGTGCAAGGCCATAGAAACCTGGAAGCTTACAAGAACGGATTCGTTAATTTAGCTCTTCCGTTTTTTGGATTTTCTGAACCGATTGCTGCCCCAAAACAAAAGGTAATTTTTTAAATCTTGGTTGAAATATATGAATATTTCATGTTCTGTGGTTATGCAAAATAGTTGAAATTGCAGCACGGGGTAGTAAAATATGAATACTGTATGAATGGTTCATACCAATAAAATGTTTTTGAACCTAAGTGTTTGTCACCTAATATTACAAAAATTATATGGAGATTTGTGCAAAGACAGTCTTTTTCATCATCCGTATCTCAATGCCATCCCAATCCTGTGGACCTATCAGGATGTGGAAATACTCATTATTTGTATTTTTTTTCCCTTTATCAAGTTCAAGGGGATCAGAATACCTAGTGCCTGTTGTTGAAAAAAGAAAAAAATGTTTTAATCTCTACGTTTCTTGAAATCTAG
The DNA here is from genome assembly GCF_987345545.1 of Pholcus phalangioides. Lineage (NCBI taxonomy): Eukaryota > Metazoa > Arthropoda > Arachnida > Araneae > Pholcidae > Pholcus > Pholcus phalangioides. The sequence goes on along the minus strand of NW_028301608.1, from coordinate 1,092,771 downwards.
ATTTGTTTATTTCATGAAGCCGAAGTGCAAGAAGTCACCATATTGGTTAATGTGGACAGTTTGTATTTCTCTCAAAGAAATAGGGAGATATCACGTGATCCAAAAAGCCTCATTGAAGAAAACCCCTGGCAGCGCCGGGTATTATAGCCAGTATTGTATAAATAAATAAAAAATGTGAATTGTATATGGTCATGTTACTCCTTTATTCTGTGAAGTGGAGGAGTGTTGCCAGGTAGCTAAATGGTCAGTACACAGACCTCCAGTTTGACAGTTCAGAATTCAAATAATTAAATCACGAGTACCAATTTAATTGGTGTTTGCATGTAGAAAATAATTATTTTATAACGAAATGATCAATGAAAGCAAGTTGTTTTTAATAGTTTTCTGTCTGAATGCATATTTTAATTTTTATCCTTTTCTAGTATTACGAATCAGAGTTTACATTATGGGATCGCTTTGAAGTGAAAGGTGAAATGACTCTGCGAGAATTTTTGAACTATTTCAAAGTAGGTTTCACTTCAAATTCATGTTTTTTGTGTTAATTCTAGTACTTCCTTTTTCATCACTAAGCATGCTTTCATTTTCATTCAAGACTTGTCAATGATTTGTAAATCTAATTTGAAGAAACTTTTGTGAGTAAGCAAATGAATTTTTGAAGTTGCATAATATAGTATGACCAATTTAATCATGACCCCTTTCCCCCAAGTATCGCAGATGAATTCAGGAAAGAAAATTCAACTGCTGCCCCTGTGGGTTATCGAACCACCGTCCATTCACAAGCCTGGCGAGTGCACTATGCTACAGAAGTAACATTTTTCTTTCCTTCGAGCATAGGCCTATATGCTAAATGAGACCACACAGTGCTGTGTGTCATTAACCCTTTGTGATCGGCAAATTTCTTTGATGGGAGTACCAGCTAATTGGAGTAAATTTAGCTTTTCTGAGTTATTTCTCCCCAAGTGATTAATTGTGACAAATATATTGATATTAAATGACACAGAATTTGTCACAGAACTGATTTTTTGTGTTTAATAGTACTTATAATACATAAAAACATAAATTTTTAGTTTCTGTAATTTTGTTTGGAATTCAAAAATTTCCCACAACATGCCACTAGAGGCTGGTGGCACCGACCTCTAAGACGACTTGTTAATGCTGCCATCGACCGCAAAGGATTAATAGTTTCTAATACAAATACAACGCCACAACAGACAAAATGCCCAACGAGGTGGCTGATAAAAAGATGCCCATAAAAATATGGTTGTCATATATTTCAAAAATATAGCATAAAAATGCAATTAACACAAATTATAAACAATATATACACATGATAAAATATTATACAACGCTCATGAAGAATACTTATGGTTGTCTTATTCTAAGAATGGATAGCTTCTCGATTTACCCCAACATGTTTATTGTACTTCTTTTTAAACGTGTCAATTGTGTTACAATTTACTATCTCCGGGGGGGGGGGGGGGTAAGGTATTCCATTTATTAACAACCCTATTAGAGAAAAACTCCCTGCGACACCATAGCCTTGCATTGTCCCTCACCAATCTATACTGGTGTCCCCTTGTAAAAGCAGTCGATTGGCGGTGTACTAAAAGTTCATGGTCCATCCCATTGAAAATTTTGAACACTTCAATCATATCTCCTCGACACCTGCGTTCATCTAATGTAAACATATTCAAAAAATGAAGTCTCTCTTCATAACTCAAGCCCTGTGTGCCAAAAAGGACACGCGTAGCTCTTCTCTGCACCCCTTCAACGAAGTCTATGTCCCTCTGTAAGTATGGTCTCCAAAACCTTACAGCATACTCCAGTCCAGGACGAACTAAGCCTCGAAAAAGTGGAAGAATGACTTTAGGAGAACTGCATAAGTGTTAGGTGCTACAAAATTTCTTGCCACAAAAAACTGGCTAATTCTTCTCCAATTTTGTAGTTGAAAGATTTTCAAAAAATGTCAGTAATGTACAAGATATGCTGAAAATTAGATGGGGAGGGGGGGAAGTAATGAGTAAGTATCATACAAATTTCTCAGGTGCCACATCAACTTATGACAGTTTTTATTGTGTTAAAAGTTTATATTTGATCTGTACAAAACCTATATTATATGTCATGTGCAATCCAGAATTTTTACACCAGATTTATTGGAGCACTACCAGAAAAATTTGATCATGATACCATAGTTATAGAGATGTTTGCCTTTTGATGTAATCAGTTTCATTGCACACGTGATGGTGCTTGGCATTGTAAACTATCTAAAACTGTTGGAAGAATGCAGGCAGATTTGAAAGAGACCTTTTTCTGGGATCGGGCTAAGGTGCCAGTGCTCTTAAATTTTGATTGTTTTTGGTTTTTGAATATCAAGATAGCCGCATCTTTCTAAAATTTTGGTAAGCAATTTTCCCTTAAAATTCATAGTTTATATCCCATTGAAGTCAAGTTAATTCAGCCCTTTTCCCCCCAATTTTAATATGCTTACAGTGACCTATGATATCAGTTGAGCAGTTATATACTATTTATAACCCTATGTTGACAAATATTCATTTTGCGATGTCTCTAAAATTAATTAATGGTATTAAAACGTAAGTTAAATGTTTACATCAGTTTTTGATTTTGTTTGGTATCGTAGAATAGCCAATTTTTGAGCAGATATAAAACACACAATGCTTATTCTTCCATTTCTCACAGGACAAGTATAATCTGGAAATAACCATGCTATCTCAAGGGGTTTGTATGCTGTATTCATTCTTCCTTCAAGAGGTTCGACGAAGAGAAAGAATGGATCTCCCGTAAGTATGGTGGCACACTGGCTTTGGAATTATAATTTTGTTGAAGAAATGAAGTATATAAGATAATGCATTATAATCATTTTGTCTTTATCAGATTGCATTGAAATTTTGTTTTTCTTATATTATTTTCATTGGACATTTTTAACAGACTGCTGTTTTTTTAAGTTATGGGACCCTTATACTAATTGCAATATCGACATGCTAGAATCAATTCAAAATGAATCTTCCCTTTTTATCCATGACTGTTGATCTTGCTTTGTTTCTATTTCGGAATTTGAACAACTTAGTTTTTAATCTTTTGCTACTCCTTAATCACATTAGCTATGCGTTATGATTCTTCGTGGTCATCTTAGAGTGTTGGTACTTTTGGTATTTTATTTAAACTATCCTTTTTTTTCCTTCAAACGGATTCAACTATTCCTAAAAATTAAATCTTGTATTTTTGCTGCTGCTGACTATTTAAAATAAAATTTATTTATACTAGTGTATAACAGGGCTGAACAATGCTCTCAGAAAAGAAATCGAGAGCAAGATAAATTTTTCGAGAAATCCTAGTTTTAAGAGCCAAACATTTTTCTCGAGACAGACAAAAAAGACTGCCAGGATTTGTGACCACCTCCCAGTTGCAAATTCCAAAAATTCTGCATTGTACTCAGACTAATTTAGTTATCACATAACTAAAAATTCAGGCACCAATGCCCATTTTTTTTAGTCGCCGTGGCTATCTGGTGCCTGGCATATAAAACAATTTTATGTATAAATTAAAAACATTTGATTTGTTCAATCGTGCTTCTTTGACCAAAGAGTAGGGCTAAAATTTGTTTCTACTAAATGCAAGTAACAGCATCATGAATTCGAGGTTCATATTTACCATACATGGATGTTTTAAAGCATGATTAATTATTTGCAAGTATAATTTCATTATTAACCACATTTGACTATTTAATTCCAGGATGTCTGAAGTTGTCCAACTGGTGTCAAGGAAAACGATAGAACCATACGTCAAAGCATTGGTTTTTGAACTCTGTTGCAACGATGCCGATGGTGGAGACGTTGAAGTGCCCTACGTCAGATATACTTTACCTTCTGATCAACAGTAACTGTTTTGAGCAGTTTTATAGCCCTGCAAGAAAAGGTAATATTGAAAGGAATCATTATTCATTTATACTAGCATTAGGCCCACTGAATTCATATCTAATTTTATCATTGATTTATTTTTTTAGTTATAAGTTAATTGAGAATCTTTAAAGATTGCAAAAATATGGTATAAGCAATGGAAATTAAACTCAATTAGTTTGTAGTGTGACTTTTGGGGCCAGCTCAATTTTTCTAATTAATCTAAAACTAGGCAATATTGAATAATAGAAATAATACACTGGAACCTCCCATAACTTGTTTTTTGTGCGTTGAAATTGAGAAGCTGTGTCGTTAATTCTCAGTTAATGAGTAGGAGTATTTACATTGCGATATTCTGTTTACTGAATCATTTTGTTTTTCAAATTAAATTTTCAGGTGTGTATAATACTATGGGTAATGGGAGGCTTTTTTTTGTTTTTTTGTTTTTGTTTGTTAGAGTTCCTAACTATGCATTATATATGCAGGTATCTTCGATTCATTGCTCACAAGCATCACACTGCTCCCTGAAGCACAGTGTACTCAATTCTCTAGTCTGATTTCGTGCTTGCGAGCACTCGATCAACATTCTAATTAAACACCTTGTATGAATTGCATTTAAGGATTGAAATCATCCTGATTTCATGCATTTGTATGCCAAACTTTCCATGAGGGTGCTCTTTTACTGATTATGGGTGCAGGCAGAGCTTGTGACTAGAAAAAGAATGACCTCTGCAATGCAGGGTGGTCGTGAAATGACCTTGCTGATACACGAGCGTCTAATGGCTACAAAAATCAATGAATGCAAATTGAATTTGAGGTATAGGTGTTTTAAAGTATGCACTTGAAAGTGAAGAGAAAAACAGAACTGTAGTTCTCATTGCTATGTAGATCATGATCACAGCTACAAAACCTTGAAAAATTCAAATGGCAACTCTCACTTTTTTGCATTGTTAAGTAATTGGCACATTGGTGCTACAGGTATTGTTCCAACACCATAGACGCTAATGCAGACAAAGACCTTATCGAGGGGTTGGTGTACTAACCTTTGGAACAAATGTGATCTGCATTGTTGTTTCGACGTGTTTGTCTGCGTGTAACACCGGCATTTATGATGCGACAGGTACTGTTCCAACACCATTTATGGTTTTAATCTAGCTATCACTTTGCAATGTGTATAACTGAGTGTTAGTATTTGAATTTTTTGAAATTTTGTTGCTGTAACCATAACCACTGTTTTAGTTTTTGTACTCATTCTCGATTGCATATTCTGAAGCACAAATATCTGGAATTTCATTTGCATTTGTTGATTTTCGCAGCTGCTAGAGACTTGTATATCTGCAAAGTTATTTTATGACCACTCTGTGCATCAATGTTTTTTATAACCTTTTCGTATCTATGGTACCACCACTTTCTTTTGCCCCTTACATCCAAGAGCAAACTTTTTCCACTTACTTGATAGATTTATGGCTATAGCCTTCATTTCACGTAATTTTTACCCATTAACTCCTTAAAATATCCCAGGTTAGAAAAAACATTGCCATGTGATGGCATACAAAAATGAATTTTATGCAGTAAATATCCCTTGAAAATACATAATTTTGTAGCTAAGATTACGAGAACAGATGAGGTCAAGTCTTTTAGGATTCGCAGAGAGCACCAAATGTTTTGCCTTGTAATTGTAAAGTCTATCTAAAGGAAAGATACTCTCAATGCTATGCCAATTGGCTGTATTAATATTCCTGTAGAGGCTATGTCGTGTACTTTTCCCAACCTTTTTGTCCCAACGCAATCTAACCCATAGAATCCTATGTTATACTCGTAGCTTCTACCGCCCCCCCTGGAACATTCTATTCCCCTCCCCCCGAGGAGCATTAACGTCCACGTTGGGAATCACTGGGCTATACTAAAAATGGTTGAGTGATATTCAATGTTTTGCTGCTTGATTGCTGTTTCAATACATTGGCTTCTGGATAAGTCTGTAACTAGCAACAATTTTTTTCCCCCTGCTCGGATCATGTTGGTGTCTTTTGTAACGAAGGCTTCTTCTTTGAGCTGAATCTATGGAATCGTAATCCAAATTTTATTTTGTGGACCAAACGTCAATATATATGTCGGCATAGATCCCAAATCTTTCAATTTACCCAGCAGCTTTCTGATTTTTTAGCCCTATTAAAATCTCCCGCTTCAAAATGAATTCTTCCAATTTTTTGTATCGTTATAAAAAAAAACCCCAACTGATACTTAACATGATGGAAAATCTCTAGGTCCTGACAATTCTGGTTGATCATATTTTCTCAAGAAAAATACAGCAGTTTGCAAATTATTGTTAAAATTGCCAATTGCTGGAAATGAAACAACTGCAAGTCGGTGGATTAAAATTGATTCTATGAAAAAGGCATTTGGCATGAGAAATATTCAAGATAAATATTCTTCATATAAAATATATAAAAATATATCTTCAAGATAAATATTTATACTTATAAAGACATGATTACTATAATATAATTTATAAGTTGGGGCAAAATAATTTTAATCTTTGATTTCAGTAAAGAATAAAATGTCTCTTGACAAGCCAGATTTTTCAGATCTGGGAATTGACACTTACGTATATTAAGCAACACAAAGCAAGTGATGTTAAGCTTTATGAATGCAGAATAGTGTTTGCATATATTCAATTATTCAATATGCATATATTATTATATTCAATTATTTTTATACATTAATTATAATGCAGTGAAAATCCTTTTATACTCAGAAATTGAGGGTAATTGTTTTCTTTTGCAGGTTAGATTGAATCGTTTGAGAAATGCCGAAATTGAAATACAGTCCACCATTGTAACTACACATACACATTATCTGGACAATTTTTGATGTGTTCCTGCATAGTGTCTTCTTTCTTTTTTTCTACTTGTGTTAGTTTTATAGCCTGGGAATTTTTATTTCAAATTTGCTCTCAAAAAAGAAAATAAAAACAAAATTCAATATGTATGTATTGTTGTGCACATTTCTTTTAGCATTATATTGAAACTCTCAAAGCTATATCGGTTCAATATTGATGTGACTTGACCAGAAGGTTGTCTCTTTTAAAAATCATAGGTTTTACCAGTACCGGAACTCTAAAAATTATGACCTGCATCAAAATATGATTGTGATTGCCCACGCTGTAGAATTGGTGTTCTACAGCCTGTAAGGAATTTTGATATCTGAATTTTCCATCCGCATTCGTGGTTTTAACTTGATTGATAGGAGTGTAATTTGATTTTATATATCTGGGCTGTCTACAGCTTCAGTTATCTTTAGATAATGAGACAACATTAATTTCAGCTTTCTAACTATCTACTGAAAATTTCTCCTACAAATGTGGATGAAAGTTGGAAATCAAAATTTCTCTGGATCGCTATCTGAAATGAACATATGAACTTGCACTTTGGTATGATGCCATTCGATTCATCTGGTGTGAAGCCGAGGCCACACTCATGTCCAGTCTAGCCCAATATGTTCCAAGGTTGGCCTTAGGCGAGTAATGTTGCTATTTCACCATTGGCAATGATCATCAGATGTTGGAAGGTGGTTGGCTGGTGTTTACCTACCATGGCCTTCCAGCCTAAGGCAAATTTCCTTAGTCTCTGATCTTCCAATCCATCTGGTCATGCATTGATCGAAGAACTGTTCTGGAAGCAAATGTTTGCCAATTGGGGCCAGCCTATGCCGCTACTTTCCCGCACGGCCCAACTCATCTGAATGAAGGACTAATATTCCTGAAGGAACAGATCCCGGGCCTTGATCGTTTTGAAAGCCTATGCAGCTGGTGCTTCAATGTAACAGGGAGAAGGCAAATGTTTTTCCAATGACTATTGGACCAGGCTGGACATGTGTGGCTCTAGCTTTACCCAACAGTCAACTTCACTCCTGCAGCAACTAATTTTCAGCCCCTGTTAATTTCACTTGCATGCACATTCCATAGTTTGACTGTCAAATTATGTTTGTGTACCTCTTCTGAATTTAATAAAGGTTAGTCTTTCGGATGTACCAATCCCTCGGAAAACATTTTGAAATAATCTCTTGGAGATGTGAAGTGGGGGTGTTCCTGGTCTGTCAATGTCAGATTACAAGGCACAACTGTGATGAGAATGTGATTCCATTGTGCTGTAACACTTTAGGACCCTCCCAGCATGTGACGATCAGCCAGGGATGATATGAAAAATTTAGTAATCTCTTGTTTTGGTCTTCAGACAATGACATCACCAATATCTTAAATGTGACAGTGAAACAGTTGAATAGAGCGCCAGAACTATTTTTTAATAAATGGTCTACATCTCTTCCATCATTGTGACCACTATTGGCGTGGTCGATTAAAGGGCTTTGGGTTATAACATTTTTTTTTTTTTTAGTATTAAAATACTGCAGTTTTGCAGTTTCCCAGGAAAAGCTTATTTAGTCATAACACTATTTTCTTACGCACTCTGTCATCGCACGCAGGATCCATGTTTGACAAACTTCATATCTTCTTTTTTTTTTTTAAACCTTTTTCGAAACCTTTTGGATTTTCCATCCAATTTCCCTTCTTATATCAATGGTTTTGCACTTTTCTTCATCCCTCTCTTCAATATCATGATAGTTCTGATATTTTTGTCTTTTCATTTTACCTTCAAACCCTTCTTTTTTTCTCATGAATTCTTGCATGAAAATTATACAAATCTGATAATTTATCCAAAATTACCAAATTATAATCTCAAAAAATACTAACATTGATTATGCGGCTAAATACGGTTTTATAACATCTTCACTCTTCCATTTGATTATGCATAATGTAATTAATCTAACTCTTACCTAGAATTAGATTTATTCAACTCTTTACCAATAAGTTCTCTTAATTGGCAATATTAACTATTTACGAAATGAAAATGATTAATGTGACTGGTTATATATTTTTAATTTTTCGCTATAGTCTAGAAAACCTTAAAATCCTATCACTACTTACCTATTTCTACCTATTTGCTGAGCTTTCTTAAATGTGTCTCTATTTTTCCTTTTTTTTTCTTTTAAAGCTCACTTCTGTACTGAATCATTAGCACATTTTTCGGTCTTAGATGTCTCATTCTTTCTTCATGGTTATATGCAACTAATTCTTGGAAATGTTCAATATCTGAATTTTCCAACCTATTGAAAAAGTTCTCTGCTGTTCTTTTCACATACTTGTATATAGATTCCACATTCAATTCCTTATGTAGGTCTATCACCTTAAAATACCTTGGCGCTCCTGCGAACCTTCTCAGAATTTTATTCTGAAAAACCTGTAGTGTGTAAATATTTCCTTTTGAGGCATAAGCCCACGCCGGAGCAGCATACAATAAGGATGGTCTAATTACCTGTGAATACATTAGTATTTTGTTTTTTATGCTCAACTTTGTTCTGGGATTGCAGAATCTCAGAATTTGATCAATGTTTATCGTGGCATGTTTAATTCTGTTTGCAACATGTCTTTTGAAATTCAATTTGTTATCCATGTACACTCGGAGATATTTTATACTTTCAGAAGGGTATATATCTTAAATGTATTGCGATAATATGCAGGGAAATCATTCATGTGAGACATACACAAGCATATCAAGCAAAATATTTGAAAAAATCTGAGATTAACCAAACAGGATACAGATAATTTTACTCCAGGGTATGTTGCTGTCCTAGTTTCACAAGCATGTAGCGTTTAATAAACAGCAGTGACATTGAGATTTTTTCCCTTTCTGATGATAAGAAAAAAGAATCAATTGAGGAAAGATTTTCTTGCTTTGTCCAAGGAAGAAACTGAACGAATTTGGCTGCACGCACTAAGAGTGTCAATTTGGTGGAATGTGATGTCAAGTTCGCAGCAAACTCTAAAATGATCCGCTCTCTTTCAGTGTAGAATTGCAACGCGCTCGCGAGCACTTGATCAACGTTGCAATATGTACAAATTCTTTGCAGGATTGAAATCATCCTGATTTCATGCAGTCATATGTCGAACTTGCCGAAAATGGTGTTCTTTTCATGTTGGATGCAGGAAGTTTTCGCGACTAGAAAAAGGTTGAAAACCTCCCTGCTCTAAGCCATATATGGTAAACCCTTGGCAGCGCCGTCTTAAAAAGTATCATGGGTCCCGGGGCCAACTGGTTGGTTAGTTAGTCCAATTTTTCTGACGCCCTACCAAACAAATTCTCGAAAATTTCCCACATCTCATTTTTGTGAGGCCCTCGGATGGGCCCATGCTAAGACGGCGCGGACCAAATGTGGCTCCAGAGTTATTTTATGTGGCTTTCCCCTCATACGTGATTTTGTAAAAATGAACTAAGCGGCACATTTACAGATAACTTAGGTGACCCATGGCACAATTCCAATGTATTTAAGCGGCCCGTGTGACACATTCACCGATCACTTTAGTGACCCGCGACACAGTTCCAAAACACAAGCGATCCATGGCACATTCAGAGATCCCTTGAGTGACGTGGCACAATTTTAGAGTACTTAAGCGGTTCTATATCAAATTACGCGCGCCACATTCCCAGATTGTGATCCGCGGCATAATTATGGAGGACATTTTTTATGACTGTTTTCACTCGGAAATTTTTACACATCGAAATAGTTTTGAAGGAAAAAGTGCGAGTGGATAAATATATAAAGAGTAGTTAAATGAAACACTTTTCAGTGTTGAAATGCTCAATTCCAGTGGTTTTCAACCTTATAGTGTAATCCCTGCCCTAGTCGATTTCTCCAGCACAAATTTTGATTTCTTGTTCATCTCCCGACGAAAGCCTTTTTTCAGCCAACACCATAATAGAGGAATATCTAGTGTCGTGTCGTTGTTTGGCTCCGGAATGTTCAGACTGCCCATTTCTGTATATCTATTCTCTGTTACAGGGTAAAGTTTCTCCCCTTGATGGTTATAAGGCTGGTCTGCGGAACATTAGATGATAATGACTCCAAAAAAAAGGCGTTTCGCACAGCTGCCGATGCAAGCACGCACATGTTTTCGGATTGGGCAACCGCCTGTGGGAAAAACGCTCACCGTATATTCGTGCTGCCTCTGTAAATGAAATGCCTGTCTGCTAAAGTGTACCAATATTACTAAAGCGTTCCATTATTCCGTACGTTACAACTGTTAGAACGGTTGCACTCTGGAATGAATTCACAGGGCTAGCGTCCGCGCCTTTTATTCACTGTGACGCAGATTTGCATACGGTTTCTTCTTCTCCAGGTTACATTTGTATGCATCGTGTTCTTTTTCTCCCGAAGAATTTCAACGGAATGCCGTTTTAACGATTGTGGAGCGCTGTTTCGAAACGAGCTAGCGCGTTCGCGTTTCGTGTTAAGGCCCCTTTACACGTACGCTTTTGCGCGCGCGATAGCTGTAAATAACTTCAGAACCGCCTTCAAGAGTGTGCGTGTAAAGGCGAAAAAAGTGTGCGGTTAGGAGTGCGCGCAGGAACTGGTCATTCCAGCGTTCAATCGCGAACTCAAAATCGTACGTCTAAACGCAAACCCACCCTACGGGCAAAAACGGGGCGAATCCCTCGTCTCCTGCGTCGTTTTCCTTCATTATCGTTCTAAAAAAAGAGATGTATACAATATAAATAATTTTTGTTCAGCGATAATATTTATTGCAATTTTTTTTCCAGAGTCTATTTGACGATTTTTCTTCCTTTTTCCAACGAATTGTTTTTTTAAAGAAATGATAAATTAGTTTTTCAAATGCCGTAATTACATTTATTAGGTTATTGCAATAATTTTCGAACTTTGATTTGGTTCCTTCATCTACAAACATTATTATATCAGATTTATAGATATGTTAAATTAGTATTATTATTTTGATAACTTCACGAGCTTTCATTTACCCTCAGGGTGTGGGAAAAATTTAAAATAGTTTAACTAGGGGCTCTTAACCCATAAGTTCTGTTTTTTCTTTTTAAAGAAAATAATATTTTAATAATAATTTTTTAATAGAAAATAAATATTTTAAGAAAGATCAGTTTCAAAATTTGAAATTAACGATAGAAGTATGTACATAAATCCATAATTAATGCAAAATAGTGCGAGAATTGATGAAAGAAATTATTCCAAAATTAATAAAAATCCAGAAGTGAAAAAAGAAATAATTTCAGAATAGATGAAAGCCTTTCAATAATTTGGGGCCCCGTTTTGATTTGACATTCTCGTTCCATTTCCGTTCACTCACCCGTTAAGACGCCTACCACTGGCTACAGAAATTTCGAAAAAAAAAACCCATTTTATTATTTAGAAATTTATTCAATAAGCATATTTTTAAAATTGGAAATAGATCTGGGGAACACATAGTTGATGTTTTTAAGTCGCTGCTAAAAACGTTAAGAACATCTGATTTAAATTTGACTTCAACACATTAGAAAAAAACTTTAAAAGGGATTTAGGGTTGTGGAAAAAACTTCCTTTATCTGAATGTCTGAAGGTTAACAATGATACTGTTTAAAAAGAAGCACCCTATTCACTAGATCCAGCCAACCCTGTATTCATAGCAGGTGTTCAGTGGACAATGTGCTGTATTTTTTCATGATAAGATCACAAAAGATGTCCAAGGTCAAGTGATGTTCAAAATACCAAGTAAAAGGGATGTTTCATGTTATAAGATTATCGCCGATTTCATTTAAAACGAAAAACCATTAAATATCATGAATAATATCAATAAATATCATGAGAAAAAAACGTATTGCTATTCACACTTTTAATTTTATTGGTCATAACATGACACACAACGGAATGTTTGACACGGGTATTTAGAGTTTTAAAAATTTGAAAAAAAAATTATGCTTCAATTTATTTGTTATTTTTTGTATTGTTATTATGCTCGACAACATTAAACTGAAATGATTTTTTGAGGATATGAATACAACCGAGAAAAATTTATCAAGAATTTCTTAAAAATATCTAAAATAAAGCCCTACAAAATAACAACATAATTTCAAAAAAGGTGCAGTGAAACCTCGATATAACGATACTCAGCGGACCAAGAAAAAAATATTGTTGTAGAAGGACTTATCGTTATATCGAGAATCGTTGTAGCGAGTTTTCAATGTAATAATTTTGTAATGCTTTTTATCTATTTTTCTGGCTGGTAGTATTAAAAAAAAACATCGGGTGCACACCGAGTCAATAATTATGTGTGTGAGATGGAAGAAAAAAAAGCTGATTTTTTCTCTTATTTCGGTAAAATTCAAATGGCAAATGAAAGTCGAATCGAATAAAAATTCGAAATTAACGATCACAGAAATTTTATTTCTGAATTTCTTATTAATTGCATAAAAAATTACCATAAATTTGTAACACTAATTTTGATAAATAATTATTGAAATTATTTTTAAAAACGAATAATCCACGTAGTAATATATAATAAGCTTTTGAAATCTATATTTTTTCCGCGCAAACGTCAGCCGATTTCGATCTGCCAACAGGGAAAAAACTTTGGTCAGGAACGTGGAACGTTGTGCTTCCCCGAAAGTCCACGCGCCACGCAAAAGCGTATGAATTTCGCCACACGCTTCCCTTTACACACACAATTCTGAACGGGGCCTTCTTTCGTGCAGGAGAGAGCGCGCGCAAGAATGTGTCTCTTTTTAACAACGCGCTCTTGAACGCCGCGTTCCTAACCGCCCTCCAATCCTTCGCGCAAGAACGTCCCGCTCCGGGCGCGCAGGGAAGATTGTACGTGTAAAGGGGCCTTTAGACCATGCATTCCTCGATGACAATTGTTTGTATTGGTGTGTACTATCACCTCTTAAAGAGAGTTTTTCCCATCTTTTTGAAATCACCCTGTATTGATTTTTGATATATTTACTCCATCAGAACGTTTTTATTTAGGAAATTCTCTCGCGACATCTTAAATCGTCAACGTTACACACGTCCCCTCAAAGGAGTCGTAACCAACACTTTGGGAACCACTGTATCAAGGTAATAGAGATGAAGAAAGAAAAATGTTTTCAGAAAGTCGTATCTCAAGGGCGGCAGAATATCTAGAACCGGCCCGGTGTGTGTGTGTGTGTGTTATGGATTACTTGAATGATGTGTGGCACAGTTCCAGAGAGCACTTAAGCGGTCAGTACACATTTCCAGATCACTTGGATCAGGGGCGTAGCCAGAAATTTCGTTCGGGGGGGGGGGACCAAAGTGACAGAACAATAGATTTGGCCATCTTTTTCCCTTTTTTCGGTCATTTTCTCACATTTCGGGGGGGGGGGACCAGACCCCCAAGTCGTCCCCCCCCCCGGCTACGCCCTTGACTTGGATCATAGGCAGAAACAGACTTGGAAGTCTGGGGGGGGGCATGATGATGATGTCAGGTGCCCCCCCCCCCCCGTATCTCCGCCCATGACTTGGATCCGCGAAACATTTAAAAGAGATCACTAAAGTGACTCTGTAGGGGACTTTTCAATTGGAAGAATGTTTGTTCAGGTGCGCACAAACAGGGAAAGATTTTTCTCGTTTTTGGCATTTCCAGTAAAGATTCCATTGTTTAAGCTGGAATCCTAACATTGAGAAGAAATATAAATTTGGATTCAAAACAGTTACATTTTTCTAGAGGAAATATGGTCAGCCCAATTATCTTCAGCTCATAAGGATAAGAGGAGGAAAGTTCAAAACAAATAAGGAAAAATTAAAAATGTAATTTTATCTAATTTTCATCTTTATCTTCATTTTTTTCCCGCAAATGAAATTTGGAGATTTCAAAAGAAAGAGGAAAAAGAGTTGGGAAGTGGGGGGGGGGGGGGAGGCAGAATCCGCACCTGGCGGCACTATTGCGCACCACGATCGCAATCAACCGCAAAACTCGTAAATGTTTCCGAATTCGCGTTTGGTGTTGGAAGCCGCCCTGCGCCAAATTCGACCTCGACCGTTGATCTCGGGAAGGCGTTTGTGGTTGTTCGGCCGGAAGAATTATTCAATACCTGTTGGGGTTCGACCGGAACTGACTTGTTGCGGAGCGAATATCTTCGGGAAGTTGTTGTTCTTCCCGAACAAGACTCGAGTCCAGCCTTTTGCGACGATGGCACCCGTTCCGGGAGGCACCTTTTCGGCTGCCGTCGATGATCACATCAAATCCAACAAAGTCATGATATTCAGCAAGACAACTTGCCCCTTTTGCGTCAGGGTAAGCACATTTTTAATCTTGCTCGGGTGCATAATTGCCATCTTAATAATTACTATCTACGCCATCTTTTCCGTATCGTGCAAGGGTGTTGTCCCCACTGCCATCTTTTCCTTTATTACGTATTTCAATGATTAAGTATTTCAAATAGGTCAGCGTGACCTCATTGTCTAATGCAGTGAGAAATTATCGATTGTCCCAGAGGCGAGTTTATAGTTATGCGGCCCCTTCTTGTCTAATTTTCCTTGACCCACTCATTGTGCGGGCCGCAAAAGGAGGATAAAAAATATTTAGATTACAATTAGATGACTGGCAAATGCCCAATGAGGTGGCTGAGAAAAGGAACCTCTAACATTCACAGCCATTGAATGAACCGTCTTTTCTAGGGTTTCGGCAGACCTCCCAAGCCAAAAGGGTGGGTGGGTGCATCTAGTCTTCTGGGTGGGGATGGGCAGTAAATTCTTTACCCACTCATTCAAAAGGAGGCGCAAGGAGTGCTTACCCAGCTGGAAAGAGTATCCTAGTTGAGGCCTTGGGTAGATAATCTGTTTTCTATCTCTGACAGCCCCACCTATAATTGCTTGGAAGGAGGGGGAGGTACTTGCAATTTTTTCGCTGGGCAGAGGACACTGTCGCCCAAACTTATTGCTAATAGATTTTTTTATGACCAGGAAATAGTAGTTTACTAATCCTCTGGAACCAATGTGAGCATGGTGGGCACCAGGGTACCCATGGATACTGGGGTATTAGGAAACCCCTGTTCAGAGAGCCGCAAATCTTTTTTTCGTACCGTGCACAAAATACTTAAGCCAGTCCCTGTTTATGAGTTGCTCACATGCAGGGCCACAGTTAGATGCTTAGTCAGCCACAGCAACCATACATTTTGGCACCCCTCTAGTCCAGCATCCAGGGCACCAAACCCGTTTCCAGTCCCTTAGTTGTGGCCCTACTGATATGCTTTCACGCCCTCTAGGTTTGAGGTTATTAAAATTTTTGTTCTATCACCCTCTTTTGTAATTTTTTTCTCGCCTAATCCACAAACTTAAGTTAACCCATAAGAACTTAATATAGGATCCTATGTTATACCCGTAGTTTCCATCACTCTCTGGATCTTTTTATGAAACCCGTGGGGTGATATTATCCACTTCGCGAAACATTGCTCTGTCAGAAATTCCCATCGTGATTTTTAATGGAGTCTATTTGAAAATGAGTTTTTCTGTTAAAGCTTGTGTGTGTAACTTTTCAAAACACCCACCAGTTTTAAATAGTTCAAATTTGTTATTTGTAAAAATTTTGTGACTTTTGTCCTGCTTCAGTGTTTTCATTTTTATTGCTCCGCTGTCATTTTCCCGCATACCAGGGCTAATTAGACCACTTTATCACACACCAACTCGGGTAATATATTGCCACGCAGCAATTTCCAACCAGTGGAGTTGGGTGGAAAATGAAAGCGCCATCTATTGGTGGTTTCCCCAGGCTCGATAGGTAAAAAACTTGTTTCTGAGATGTTCTTCAGGTTCAAATCTGTGTACCTTGACAGAAACCTTCATAGTGAAAGACGAGCATCTTATCGCTGCATCACTCGGCTGCTGGCTAATTAGACAAACCTACAATTTATTGATTCTGAACGGCAGCATTTGACATTTTGACTTTTTTTAATATCAATTTAGGGGACTAATTTGCCGGAGCAAACTTTTTCTGCAATCGTGCTGTTGCGGTATTGGTTGTGACTCCGCATCGGGAAAGTTTTTGACAAGGACAAATTGGGTATCTAACTTATAACATCTCCAAACCTGGGTGTTTTCTTTGAAAGGATTCGGAACGTTTTGTGTTCTAAGGATAATTTGTGCCATTAAGATGAGAAATAAAATTGAAGAAAAATGACAGAATTACATGAATATTATTCTGTATATAACTATGTAAAAAAAATGAGTTAATTATTTCAAGATACAAGCTCATGGTCCCCCCAAAGTCTCTCCGAGGACCCATGGTTAAGAACCTACGTAATTGTTTATTATGTAAATAACCTTTTTCGCTTTCTTCAACTTGAATAACCGGGGGATGCGAAGCTTCCAGGTTTCAGAAATTAAGGATGCAAAGCATATACGTATCACGAAAGAAAAAAAACAAATAATTAATAGAATATAATGCAGTGTCCTTAAAATATATTTATTGGTTGTCTTATTCTGAGTATAGATAACTTCTCGATTTAACCCAACATGTTTATTGTATTTCTTTGTAAACAGGTCAATTGTGTTAGTTTAACTCCGGAGAGTCGTAAATTTTGTTTGATTTATTCACAACCGTATTAGAGAAAAACTTCCTGGGACACCATGACCAAGAATTGTCGAAGCAGTTGATGGACGATGTATTAATAACTTGTGGTCCATCCTATCCATCCCGTTGAAAATTTCAAACACTTTGATCCTGTCCACATAACACTTGTGTTCTTTCAATGTAAACATATTAAAAAAATCAAGTTTTTCTTTGTAGCTTAAGTGCCGTGTGTCACCAAGAGCATGTTTGGCTCTTTTCTGCACTCCTTCAACAAAGTCCTGGTCACAGTAGATTAACTTTGTGTACAGGACTTTTGTTTAGAACTTTTTGTTTTGGATTTCTTTAACTTGAGAGCAAAGATCGTACCTTTTTATTTTAAACTGGACTGAGGCTAAGAGAGGAAGGTAATATGATAAATGAATTTCTGAGGATTATAAAAAGAGATGGGAAAAAAACGTTGGAAAGTGACAGAAATTTGGCCTTGCAGACTGCACGCAAGGCAACGCAGCCAGCCATAGCCAGGATGAAAGTACATTTAGAGAAGCACAGTTATATTAACTGTGTTTGTTACTTTTTCAAGTATCAAAATCTTTTCTGTTCTACTCAAGTTGATAATCGTGATGACTAAAATTTAAATTTAACATCTTTTAAAAAATGTTTTGTTGTTCAACAAACTTTGAACAAAAGGGTCAATTGATAACGAAAAGCACTTGTAAGTAATACATATATAATATTAATCTATATATATAAATAAATAAAATTGTTCTCTGTACAAATCTACAATTTTACATCTATCGTAGTCAAATTTTGCATATACAGTGGAACTTGAGCGAGCAATTTGCATGACGAGAAAATTTTTAAAATAAATTTTGATTCGATTAACAAATGATTAGTATTAAGAGCAAAAATTTTTTGCTTTCGTCCATCACGTATTGTAAAATTATGGGTAATATTTTCCCCTTGATCTCTCCGGTTAGCGTGCCTTACTCAAAAAAATAAACACACACAAACGTGACCTGTTACGATACAAAACTAGATGTGGCATTGTAACCATGCGCATGTGCACTCGAAGTTTTTTGAAATTCCGCTTGGAGTAAACTGGGCTGATTGTATTATTGAATGTGACTTTGAAGAGATTGTGCCAACATTTGTAGGAAGGAGTCCTTGGGAAAGACCATGGGACTGGAGATGCATGAGGGTTACACATTTTTTCAAGAACCAGAGTGAAGTGGAACATGGCCAGGACTTGACTGTTGATGAGCTGATGGATCTCTTTTGTAAAGCAAGAGTTTATGGACAGTATCTCGTCTGAGAAGCAGCGAAGTGAGGAGAAAAGTCCTTCACTTTTCAAATGATATTAAAGAAGATATATAGAATGTGGGAATCTGTGTAAAATTTTGTAGAAAAGACAGACCAATCAAATAAAGCTGTAGAAAGTGAGCAATGAATCTGCCCGACGAGACAATGCAATTTCTGATTTCTGAGAAATTCTAAAAAAGAGGCGAAAGAGTCATTTGATATATGTTCTTTTTCAAATTCACACAAAAAGAATACATTCACAAAAAACAGTCCATAAATCATCCTAAACTCTCTCATCGTTTAGAGTAAGTTAATCTGTAACCATTTATTGTATTGTATGTCAATTTATGGTATTATATATACTTCATTATATTTTTAGTTGACAAGGTTGCTTGATTTTGTAGAAAATGAAGGATTGAGAATTAATTTCTTAAAATAATTTACAACTGGAACATGAGATGAAACAAAAATTTATGGGAGCAACATGTTGCTCGCTTGATGGTCCGGTCGTGAATCTCGCGTGACAATAGGATGGTGTCTGCTTTACATGTGCTGCCATCTGTGAGACAATACAAATAAAATTTCACCACATGAGTTTTTACTCCAGTGAAGGAACATGGTAAGAGAATGATAAATGTGATACAAAAAAATAAATTGTAAGATGCAAAATAAAATGATGCAGGAAAATCAAATCGTGTGCAGTAATACAAATACAAATACAAATACAACACCACAACAGGCAAAATGCCCAACGAGGTGGCTGATAAAAAGATGCCCATAAAAATATGGTTGTCATATGTTTCAAAAATACAGCAACCCAATTAAAAATGCAATTAACACAAATTACAAACAATATATACACATGATAAAATATTATACAATGCCCATAAAGAATACTTATGGTTGTCTTATTCTAAGAATGGATAGCTTCCCGATTTACCCCAACATGTTTATCGTATTTCTTTTTAAACGTGTCAATTGTGTTACAATTTACTACCTCCGGGGGTAAGCTATTCCATTTATTAACAACCCTATTGGAGAAAAATTCCCTGCGACACCATAACCTTGCATTGTCCCTCACCAATCGATACTGGTGTCCCCTTGTAAAAGCAGTCGATTGGCGGTGTACTAAAAGTTCATGGTCCATCCTATCCATCCCATTGAAAATTTTGAACACTTCGATCATATCTCCTCGACACCTGCGTTCATCCAATGTAAACATATTCAAAAAATGAAGTCTTTCTTCATAACTCAAGCCCTGTGTGCCAATAAGGACACGCGTAGCTCTTCTCTGCACCCCTTCAACCAAGTCTATGTCCCTCTGTAGGTATGGTCTCCAAAACCTTACAGCATACTCCAGTCCAGGACGAACTAAGCCTCGAAAAAGCGGAAGAATGACTTTAGGAGAACGCGAAGAGACCTTTTTGAAAATGAGACCAAGCATTCTATTCGATTTTTTGACAACCGCTGAACAATGTTCAGAAAACTTAAGTCGCTCGTCAATGAGAATTCCCAAATCGGTGACTCTAGTTGCATCCGGGATAGTGACACCATTCAACTCGTAAGAGAACCGTGGGTTGTTCGAACCAAAATGAGCGACCATGCACTTATCTACGCTAAACGTCATGCTCCATTCATTTGCCCATGCTGCAATCTTGTTTAAGTTGGTCTGGAGCAACTCCCTATCGCTTTCATTCCCGATTACCCCCATTAGCTTCACATCATCTGCGAATTTGCTAGTAATTCCATCGATACCCTGATCGAGTTTATCGATAAAAAGTGAAAAAAGTATGGGGCCAAGGACACTTCCCTGAGGAACTCCACTTGTGACGTCTGTCCAACCAGAGAATTCCCCGTTCACCATAACTCGTTGCGACCTATCTCTTAACCACGATTCTATCCAATTCAGCAAATTGCCCCCTATTCCAATCTCGTGTAAACGCTTCAAGAGTTTGCCATGTTGGACCCGATCGAATGCCTTCTGGAAATCAAGGTAAACCACGTCGACATTTTTGCTCTTACCCAAAGCCTTAGTCACGTAATCATAGAAGCAAAGGAGGTTAGTTACACATGACTTCCCCTTCCTGAACCCATGCTGATTATCCGACATAAGTATACACTTAAAAATATACAATGCAAAATGTGCAGTTAAATGCAGCAAATTCAACGAGGCGTGAAAAATATAATGGATGTACAAATGTGTAAATGAGATGCATTAAATGCAAGATGCAAAAAAAAAAGTCAGTGAAATGTAGAATTATGCAATACAAAAAATTATGATGCACAGTTTGAAATTAAATGAATTTCGGATATCAGCCTAGGACTGAATCTGACTTTTCTGTCAGACCTAGTGACATATGATTGTACTGGCAGTGTCATTTTCCTTTTCTTCGAGCTTGTTTTTGTGAAGTTCTACACAGACATCGTTAAAGATAAATGCTTGTTTCACTCTGTCAATCGAAACAAGTCTTTCTCCCATTTTCCGGTATATGGTTGTCAAAGGTGGTGTGATCTTGTCAATTCGAAGAAACACATTTGAGCATGTTTGCAGTTGAGGATGCACATAAATTTTGGATTGTTTTGCATGGTTTGATATTGTTCATATGTTCTCTGAGTTATTGTACGTATGTGTATGTTGATGAGAGCTGACCTGGTATATCCGTGCAGACATCTGCATGTAATCTCAAAAATGTACCAAAGACTAACTCTGCACTAGAGGCTTTGATATTCGGCTTGATGGCTGCCCTGAGACCGAGTGAGATGGCTGGCAATGTGACCGTCCACTTTGGATTCTCATGTGCTTTCAAGGAGCTTTTTAAGACACTATGGAACCGTTCAACCATGTCATTGGCCTGTGGATGGTAAGCAGTGGTACAAATCCTGCTAGTGCCAAGCAGGTTGATCAATTTTCTGAAGAGTGATAATTCGAACTGCCATCCTTGATCGGTTGTTATAGTAACCATAACGACAGTGGTTCCCATATCCATAACGACAAATCCAATCATCGAACAAGGCATGACAAACTGTCTGCTGTGGTGTCTGCTACAGGTATGTCTTCCGGCCATCTGGTGTAGCGATCAATCACTGTTAAGTAGTAGGTCTTTCCTTCTGAAAAAGGCAGAGGTTCTACCAGATTGGTATGAATGTGAGAAAATCTTGCATTGGATGTTATAAAGGTGCTTAAGGGTATTTTGGTATGCTTATGAACTTTTGAGTGTTGACGCTCATTGCAACACTTTACTCAATCTTTGATGTTCCTTCTCATGTTAGGCCAAACGTATGTTGCAAATATTAGCTAAGTATATGCTGTTACACCTGCATGAGCAAGATTTTGGAAATGATGGAAAACAGTCGTGTGGAAGCTCGCTGGAACAAATGGTCTTGGTGAGCCTGTAGAGACATCACATACCAGTTCTGTTGTGGTAAATGGACTTGGCATTGACTTGAAAGTCAGTGAACTAGAGTCGTCTTATGGTAACTATTGTAATTCGGGATCCTCTCGTTGAGCAGTTATAAAAAGGTCAAAATCCAGGAATGGGGACTTGAAAATCGAGTTGATTTCTATTCTTGAAAGAGCATCAGCTACCGCATTTTCTGCACCTTTGGTATGACGAACATCCGTGCTGAATTGCGAGATGGTCAAGGTGTCGCCATTGACATGGGCTGCACTTATCAGGATTTTGTTTGAAGGCGAAGACGAGAGGTTTCTGATCCGTGAAAATTCTGAACCCATGGCTGTCTAGCATGTGTCAGAATCTTTTGACAGCAGTTTACATTGCTAACAGTTCTCGGTTGTAAGTGTACAACTTCTGTTGACTCTTTGTCAGTTTCATGGACAGGAATGCAATCAGTTCCCATCCTTTTCTATTTGATTGCATTAGTGAACTACCGACTGCTAAATCACTGGCATCAACCCAAAGACAGCTTGGCATCAGGAATCGGATGTTGGAGTAATGTTGCACCAGCTAAAGCTTGCTTCGCATTTATGAATGCTTGCTTGGCTGGATCAGTCCACTGAAGTATATCAGCTCGCTTGATTTGAGTAGCTCTTTTGGATTTCTTGTTTTTTATTCCCCCAAAAACTTGGGGGTGTTAGTAGGTAAGATGTGCGCAGCTCTGGACACAAAATGATAAAAGTTGAAGAGACCAAGGAAACGTTGTCATAGTTGAGTGATGGTGTTTGGCTTAGGAAAGTTCAGGATGCAATCAATACGATCTGTCAAAGGCTCGATGCCGGATCCAGAAACTTTGTAACCCAAATACTCAATTGATGAAACACCAAATACACATTTAGAAGGCTTGTTGCTGAGGTCATATATTTGCATACATTCGAATAACAACCGGAGATGTTCGATGTGCTCTTCTGGTGATTTCGTGGCTACCAGTATGCCATCAACAAAGGCATATATAGTCAAACCAACCTTGTTAGTTCGTCATCCAGATAACACGTCACTCCGCTTACCGGGTCACTTTTTGGAAGTCCCAATTGTCCTCGGGCAGGAATTAGCACAGCTATGGCTTACTCTGTTTGACGAGTCACTCCGCTTACTAAGTCATATTTTTGCTCTCCCAAGAGTGACGCATTAACAAGGTTTGACTGTACAAATGGACGTCCACGAGTGACCTTTTCAATAAATCTTTGGAATGTGGCGGTAGCATTGCAAAGGCCAAATCGCATTCGAGTGTTCTCGAATAACCCAAATGGTGTGATAATAGCACTTTTATGGACAGCTTCAGGATGTATAGGAATCTGATGATAGGCCCCGATGACGTCTATATCTTTTTTTCAATTTTTGCTACAGGAAGAACCCAACCCTGATTTCTTAGGTTGGATTGATACAATTTTTTTCCTTTAGGGCTGATTATTTGTTTTTCTGTTGTAGGTGAAACAGCTTTTTGATTCGATGAATGTTCCATATTTCGCATTGGAGTTTGATGTTGTAGGTGCGTAAGTACAACAACTAGCAATTTCTTTTTCATGCCAAGTGTGTGTGTTGAATGTATGTCAAATTCATTAGTTGGATTGATAAAAAAAATCGTCAGTACTCTCACAGCAACTGAAAAAATTGAATATCTCCTTAATTTTTTTTTATTTTCCTGTTTTATATAATGTTAATTATGAGAACTATTTTATATAGTATATTACGAGATAATTCATAACTATTATGAGATAACCTACAAATGATAAGCAACATATAAATAAATGAGGAGGCTGCTCCTATCTGCGATACCCTTTTAAGTGAGGGAAAAAGAGGCCTTGGAGATCACTTGGGATATGGACGGAAACTCAACATGAGGTTATTGAAAAGTAACACGAGAGTTTGAGTTAGAGTAGAGAATTGATACAAGGATGACGTCACTGTTACCAATTGAAGATTTTTTAACCACTTAGACTACAAAGGCAACGAATCTCTCAATCTTTCCTTGGAGCTTGTTTACACTGAACAGGACCATACATGGATGGCCGGACGAGACTCGGGCCAAGCTCACAACTACTGACGCTGACACCAGATGGCGAATTATACGAGGATGAAGTCACTCTCCGCTACCATACAAAGGTTTAAAAACTGGCTGTTGTGAAGATGAATTTTCTCTTTCCAAAATTCATCCTTGCAACAGCCAGTTGTAGAGAATTGATACTCACCAGGAGTTTTAATAGTGTTAATTATATAACATTATTTTGTGTAGGTTAGTAATTGAAATTATTCAGACTGTAATCTCAAGTGAACTTCATATATGGGACAATATAAGTGGCTGAGTCACCATGTTAAAATATTGTATTTTTTGTTATTTGCCCATGTGGCTACTGCAGTTGAACTTGGTTAATTCGAAGCTCAAAAGAATTGCCAAAAATTTCAAATTATCCAAAAAATGTTGTCTGTAGCCTCTGTAAGTGTTGGAGTAGGGACCTTGCTTTCTTAGGTTCGTTTTTGCCCTCTTTGTGAGAAGATCCTTTATTCTTTAGTTCAGCGGTTCTTAACCTAAGCTCTGCACTTTGTCCGTATTTCCCAGGGGCTCTGCAGCTACTTGAGGGAAACAAATCAATAAATTTAAAAAGCCTACGGGGCTCAGCCATAGAAATTATATGCAACGCTTGATGTTTTTCATCGCCGAAAGTTGCCCTTGCGGGTGATTCTGTGGGTGGGAACAAATCAGGTAGGAGCGAATATTAGTGAGTCTCTGTCAGAATACCGGGATTTACTATTATCCGCTAGGGAGGGGGGTTCAGATGTGGCAGTGATTCCAGTGCTGCCAAGGGGTAGTAGGGGATATAGGAGTAGGATCCACCAATTCAATATAGGCCTGAAGGACATTTGCTCCTCACTTGGGGTCACGTTCTTGGAGCTTCCCGCATTTACCGATAGGTGGCTTCGTTCGGATGGGATCCATCTAAATAAGAGAGGGGTCTGGGAGGTTTACGATAGTCTTAGGTCAGGTTTTTTACTCCCAGACCACGTAGTCGGGAATGCAGGTTAGTTAATGATAATCACAACAGTATTGACGGGGAATTACCCACCTCTGACTTGGATGGCTTCTCGATTGACAACAAACCACCGGGCAAATTAAAATGTGTGTTAATAAATGCCAGGAGCTTGGGTAATAAGAAAGATTTTTTAGAAACTATGATAGTTGTGGAGGGCTTGGATCTTATAGCCATTACAGAATCTTGGGCAAACGATGGGGATGAATCTTTCTTACACATCTCAGGATACGATACTTTTTTGAGAAATAGATCTGATAGGAAAGGGGGTGGAGTGTTGATATACGTGAAATCATGTTTGAAGGCTAGAGAGTGTAACGTGCAGAGAAGTGATATTGAAACCATATGGGTTGAACTTGAGAGCAAAAGACGTCATAAGCTTATTGTTGGGGTTTGTTACAATCCACCGAATAGGGATCAAAACTACATTGCCAAAATGCATGATGAAATTTCCTACATGTGTAAGCAAAAGAGGGTTCTCATACTAGGGGATTTCAATTACCCGGGTATTGATTGGGAGAACCTTTCATCTGGAAATCAGTATGAAAGAGACTTTCTTAAGTTGGTGCTCGAAAATTTTTTGTATCAGCATGTATCAGAAGCCACTAGGGGTACTGCTATTTTGGATTTAGTTCTTACTAGTTCTGAGGATCTAGTTGAACATGTTTCGGTGGGGGAAGAGTTTTCTTCCAGTGATCATCGTATCGTCAGATTTCACTGTAACTTTTCCTCGGGTAAGGTTGATAACAAAAGACTGGTTCCTTGTTTTCTGAGAACTAACTTTGATGTTTTGCGAAGAAGGTTAGCGGAAGTTTTCAAAGACCGGTTGGAATCAGTAGGGGTGGTAAGTCAATGGGAAGAATTTAGTACGAAGCTGTCCTCTGTTTTGCACGACGTCATACCCTTTGTTCGAAAAAAGCGTGTTTGTACATCACACCCTCTATGGTTCACGGATAGCGTGCGGAACCTTTATCTTGAAAAGAAAAGAGCATTCAGAGAGTATAAAAGTGGACGAGGTGACCTATCATTGTTTACTGATAAAAGAAGACTGTTGAAGAAAGCGATAAGGGATAGTAAAAAGCAAGTTGAATCTAGGTTGGCAGATAACATTGGCTCTGACCCAAAATCATTTTTTCGATACGTCAATAATGGATGTAAGGGGACAGTTGGCCCCCTCTCGATAGGAGGCTCAAAAGTAGAGAGCAATGTAGGCATGTGTAGTGCTTTCAATGACTTTTTCGCGTCGGTTTTTAATGGAGATAATGATATTCGATATACGGGTGTTGCATGGGGTAATAAAACGCTCAACGATATTCAAGTGGAAGACGTGGAGGTCCTAAATCTTCTAAGAAATGTATGTGCAAACAAAGCACCAGGACCAGATGATATCTATCCCAGGGTTCTCAGGGAAGGTGCTAATGAATTGTTGGGGCCAGTCGCACAGATATACAGGAGTAGTGTTGCTGAGGGTATCGTCCCGAGAGATTGGAAACTGGCTAACGTTGTTCCGATATTTAAGAAGGGTAGTAGAGAAGTGGTGTCTAATTATCGTCCAGTGAGTTTGACGAGCTCCCTCTCGAAAATTTTGGAAATTATCATCAAAAGGCAGTTTGTGAAGTGGATAGACGAGAATAATGTATTGTCGGATAATCAGCATGGGTTCAGGAAGGGGAAGTCATGTGTAACTAACCTCCTTTGCTTCTATGATTACATGACTAAGGCTTTGGGTAAGAGCAAAAATGTCGACGTTGTTTACCTTGATTTCCAGAAGGCATTCGATCGGGTCCAACATGGCAAACTCTTGAAGCGTTTACACGAGATTGGAATAGGGGGCAACTTGCTGAATTGGATAGAATCGTGGTTAAGAGATAGGTCGCAACGAGTTATGGTGAACGGGGAATTCTCTGGTTGGACAGACGTCACAAGTGGAGTTCCTCAGGGAAGTGTCCTTGGCCCCATACTTTTTTCACTTTTTATCGACAAACTCGATCAGGGTATCGATGGAATTACTAGCAAATTCGCAGATGATGTGAAGCTAATGGGGGTAATCGGAAATGAAAGCGATAGGGAGTTGCTCCAGACCAACTTAAACAAGATTGCAGCATGGGCAAATGAATGGAGCATGACGTTTAGCGTAGATAAGTGCATGGTCGCTCATTTTGGTTCGAACAACCCACGGTTCTCTTACGAGTTGAATGGTGTCACTATCCCGGATGCAACTAGAGTCACCGATTTGGGAATTCTCATTGACGAGCGACTTAGGTTTTTGTTCAGCGGTGGTCAAAAAAGGGAATAGAATGCTTGGTCTCATTTTCAAAAAGGTCTCTTCGCGTTCTCCTAAAGTCATTCTTCCGCTTTTTCGAGGCTTAGTTCGTCCTGGACTGGAGTATGCTGTAAGGTTTTGGAGACCATACCTGCAGAGGGACATAGACTTGATTGAAGGGGTGCAGAGAAGAGCTACGCGTGTCCTTATTGGCACACAGGGCTTGAGTTATGAAGAAAGACTTCATTTTTTGAATATGTTTACATTGGATGAACGCAGGTGTCGAGGAGATATGATCGAAGTGTTCAAAATTTTCAATGGGATGGATAGGATGGACCATGAACTTTTAGTACACCGCCAATCGACTGCTTTTACAAGGGGACACCAGTATCGATTGGTGAGGGACAATGCAAGGTTATGGTGTCGCAGGGAATTTTTCTCCAATAGGGTTGTTAATAAATGGAATAGCTTACCCCCGGAGGTAGTAAATTGTAACACAATTGACACGTTTAAAAAGAAATACGATAAACATGTTGGGGTAAATCGAGAAGCTATCCATTCTTAGAATAAGACAACCATAAGTATTCTTTATGGGCATTGTATAATATTTTATCATGTGTATATATTGTTTGTAATTTGTGTTAATTGCATTTTTAATTGGGTTGCTGTATTTTTGAAACATGACATCCATATTTTTATGGGCATCTTTTTATCAGCCACCTCGTTGGGCATTTTGCCTGTTGTGGCGTTGTATTTGTATTTGTAATCACAACAGGACTTGGGCAGGGGGTTGATAACTACTGTGCAACCTCTATAACTCAACATGTGAATAACTTGACTATCTCAATAACTCATCATTTATTGCTCCCATGCTTGCATAAAGCCAAACTGGCCTTGGGAACTCAAACAAATATTGCCAAGAAACTTATTTCACTGAATAGGAAACAGATTCAACAGGTTACACAAATCACTGGTCATGCTAACTTAGCGAAACATCTACACAACTGTGGTTATACAGATTCTTCTATCTGTCCTGCTTGCAGAGAAGACAAAACTCAACTTCACTATGTAGGATGATGCCTTCCATTGTCTATCCTGAGAAGGACCTATTTTGGTGATCATCAGGAGATGCCAAGTGAAGTTTTAATTTTCTTATACTAAACACCTGAACTCGTGATGAGTATCAATTCTCTGCACTAATTCATAATCTTGTGTGTTTCTTTTCAATAACTTTGTGTTGAGTTTCCGGCTTTATCCCCAGATCTCCTGTCTCTTTTCCCTTTTAAAGGGTATCGCAGGTAGGAGCAGCCTCCGTATTTATTTATATATAGCTGATATTGTTTGCTGGTAATTCTCGTAATGTCCCACACTTAGATTCTACTACTCAGCAGAATGGTAACAGTTACCATACCTTTCATTCCCAACACTGTTGCAAAACTTCTGGGAAATCTCCACAGAAGAATACTTCTTATCTACATGACTAGTTTTAGTGTTATAATACTTAGCAGAGTTGGCGTATTTTTGCTGAAGGTGGAAAAAAATGCATTAAAAACCGTCCTCGCGAAAATTGATTTTTCTCCCATTTATGAATGCGAAGCATTATTATGGATTTTATTATTTTTCTGAATGCAAATAAGATAGTTTTTAACACAAAGTTTAGTATAAGAATCAATAAAAAAAAAAAAA
Organism: Pholcus phalangioides; assembly: GCF_987345545.1. Taxonomy (NCBI): domain Eukaryota; kingdom Metazoa; phylum Arthropoda; class Arachnida; order Araneae; family Pholcidae; genus Pholcus; species Pholcus phalangioides. The sequence goes on along the minus strand of NW_028301608.1, from coordinate 1,063,702 downwards.
AAAAATTAGAGTTACGAGTTTTTGCCATTGCTGAAAAGAAAAAACTGCACTAAAAATGTCCTGACAATTATGGGTTTTTGCAAAGCATCAAAAATTGATACTTCCTACATTTATATTTAGCATCATATTTCAAAAAAAAAAGTGACAAAAAAATTGTTTGAAAAACGCAAACTCTGGTTTAAGAATTATATTAACATGATATACATGCTTATTAATTTTATCAATCAAAAGAAAGAGCATAAATTATGCTTTACAAAAGCATTTAAAACATCCAGTACACAACTGATCATGCAATTGTGTTTGCAATTAAAGTATCTAATTTTTTGCAGATAGTAAACCAATTCTTGTCCAAAATAGACTAAGCACAGTGAAAACCTCACTGCAATGATATTCTATACAACAATAAATCCCTCAGCAATATTTTTTCTTCATCCCCAGAGTATCATTATATCAAGATTTCACTGTGTCAGGGTTGGCAAGTTTTTGTTATGTGTGGAAAAACCACTGCTGTCCCTGCAGAAATTGATGCATGCAGCGCATTGTGCATTTATTTTTCTATTTATTATGCAAATGACAGTTTTAAACTCAAATTTTAGTTTAATAATTAATAATTTTTAGAGTTAAGTTTTTGACATAGCTGGAAAAAATGTAAGTAAAAGAACCTGACAAAAATAGGTTTTTGCCAAGCATAAAACAAATCGATACTTCCCAAATTTATTTCTAGTATATCAAATATTAAAAAAAATGATGCAGACAAGTTGTTTGAAGTACATACTCTGGTTTAAAAATTATATTTTATTGACATACTTGCTTGTCAAAGGTTGAGTATGTATAAATTATGCTTTACAAACATCTGACTTAATACCTACTGTTTACTCAACCATCTTAGCAATAACGGTAACTGATTTTCTCATTCAAAAAAGTGTCTAATCCCTGATAAAGCAGAAGTGAATTTTCAATACTAAAGAAATTGCACTATTTATCAAAAATTATGTGATGTGCATTTGTGTAATGGAATGATCACTATAATGTGGGGTCATTATAACGAGCATTGACTATGTCTCTATTTATTTGTAAATGTATTTTCCACCAGATTACTTTACTATACAACATTATAAAGTTGACTGTTGTAATGATTTCAAGTCTCAGTTACATGTAATACTGAGTCCAATGTTTTTTTTCTCCATAAAACCATTTTTTCCGATCTTTGTCATTTTGCCCTGGTTTTTACCACTGTCTCAGTGAAAATACCCTTATGTCATCAAAACACCCAATCCTGTTACTTGGTGTCAGAGCAATGGGCAAATTGCCTAAGCTCTTTCCTCTTGGTACACCAATCTTGGATGACTCAATATTAAATTTGATATGGGGGTGGGGGAAAGAGAAACTTCTTTCTCTCTAACTCAACACTTGGTCTTGACATATCAGGGTGAAGTCGTCAATGAATGAGTCAATTTATTTTTATAGACAAAAATTTTCCATTTGTACAAAAGTTTCATTTCTGATTTTGATCTTCTCTAGAAAATGGGAATGCATTGAAGCAAGCACTTGCTGATAAAGTTGGTCGTACATCTGTTCCTCAAGTTTTCATTGGAGGCCAACATGTCGGAGGTTGTGATGATACGATGTCTGCTCATAACAGTGGAAAACTCAAAGAAATGTTGGAGTCCTCCGATGAGAAGTACGATTATGATCTGGTTGTCATAGGTGGTGGTTCCGGTGGTTTGGCTGCCTCAAAGGTTGGTGAATCTTCTGATGCCAAATAACTTTTGTGTACTGCCAACTAACAGTTAGGTTGTGATCGAGGGAAGTGGGAACTCTTTAATGTGCTTAACTTATATTCTGTTATTTTGAATTTCCGAAGAATTTTTTTTACAACAAAAGCCTTCAACCAGTGAAAAATGTCTTCCGAAATAGCCTGTAATAATGGTAATAAGCAGGAAAAACTTCACATGTCACCCATTATATTTATTTTTGCTAGTGTTAAAATTTCTTGAACATCATTGAGAATTAATGCTCAGATACTATAAGAAACATTGAAACTTGTTTGGTGCAAAAAATACGTGAATGCCTAAAAACACACATGTGTAGTATACTTTCTATAATAGTGCATGATTTGACCAATAATTTCAATTTGGCTAGGATTTGGCTTAATTATTTATCATTGAATGAAATGACTTTTGATTCTGCAATATAAATTTCAGTTATCCTACATAGTTTTCTTTCTTTTCGTTGGACTGTTGCAATGTTCTGCTCCTGTAAACTTTGTTGACTTTAACATTACTAATAAAGAGAAATAATTAATTCACTTTCCTGTGTGCGTCTTTCTTTTTCGGCTGCAATAGAAAAAAAATAAATTGCTTCCCTCTAGAAAGCTTTTACCTTTTTCCTTGTTGTTCTTAACGCCATTTTTTCCTTTATCATGTTTTAGTTAATTTCAAGGGAAATTTATATAAAAATGTACTGTATTCCTCCTGCATTAGCCAGCATGGCTAAAACTTGGGTGACACCAGCTTTTTTCAATGTTAGTCCGATCTATTCCTGGCATGCCTGGAAAAGTGAGGTTTAATGAGAATCACAAAATGTATTCGAAAGACATTGTAAACTTTATCAAGTACTGAATGAATACAGTGATACCTGGCTTATAAATTTTTTGGCTAACAAGGATTTATTTTACGTTTTTCTGCCTCTGCTAACAAATACCGGTTTGGCTAACAAACATTTTAGTTGATATTGATGTATGTGCTAACATAAAACAGCTGTGTCGTGTGCTGAATTTTTTTCTCCATTCAAAATGAATCCATTGAGTAACTGTTGCTTGAGCCAGATTAATCTATTTCCACTTCAGAATTGCTCTCCAGATACACTTTCCTCTTTAAGAAACATTTTGAGCCATTTCAAGTTTAATGCATAATTAAGATGGGAAAAATTTATTAAGAAAAAAATTTTTTTTGGATGGTTTTAGTGCACGTATCTTCTGATAACAAACTGAAGTCTGGACATTTTATATAGGAACTCGTATTTTGCATCTGCATGTGTGGGAGAGAGAAATGAGCTGATTATACCACATAGTGCACCACCTCTCACACTTTTTCCACTAACTATGACTAACGAACCCAACTACATAGTGTACATAGTGCAAAATAAAATAAAAATTCAGTTTTTCTCCTTTTAAATTATTTATCGATTGTGAAGTTGTTTATCTCAGCTTTCCGTCAGTTCCTATTTGTTAGTGCTTCTTAGTGTTTTGTACAAATACCACAACAAGCTAATGCCCAACGAGGTGGCTGAAAAATAGATGCTAATAAAAAATATAGATGTCAAATAAACCAAAATACAGCAGTCCAATATGAAAGCATATATCACATAAGAAAAAAACTAATAATACTATACAATGCACTGCCCATAAAAAAGATTCTGGTTGTCTTATCTAAGTATGGGTAGCTTTTCGATTTATCCCACTGTTTATTGTATTTATTTTTAAACGTGTCAATTGTGTTAGAATTCATGACCCCAGAGGTGAGCTATTCCACTTATTCACAACCCTATTAGAAACTCCTTGTGACATCATAGCCTGCAATTGTCCCTGACTAAAAAAAAAAAAGATAGGCCTACTGGTGTCCTGCTATCAAAGCAGTTGATTGACAATGTATTAATAACTCGTGATCCATTCTATTCATTCTGTTGAAAATTTCATTCATTCAGTACTTAATATAAGTTTATAATGTCTTTCAATAATGCATTTGAAAAGCAAAAGAAAAGTCTAGCCTTTGTTTTCAGTGTACACAGTGCATTCCTTGCATCAAACTAAACTGTCTGAAAATTCTAGCAAGAGCTCATATGCATGTATGAGAAAGGGAAATGAGCTAACCATAAATCTCGCTTATTCACAGCTTCAACTATCCTGACTAGCATGTGCAGGGTTAGGTTGACATGTTATTTACCATCAATGGTTTTTACTGGTATTTACCATAATCATAAAACATGTTTTTTCATTTTCAGTGTGGGGGGGGGGGGACAGTTTGTCATTATTTAAAAAAAATTATATACTCATTTTTTTCTGAAGAAAATTTATAATTTTCGATCATAATTTTTGTCTTTTTCAATCAACATATACATTTTCTAAATTTTTCCCATGGTTTATTGAATACATACAGGGGTTGGACAAAATAATGTGAACACCTGTGCAAAAAACAACACTCAAGGGAACCTGTCGTATACGCCCGCTCTCTAGTGAGGAAGAGTTCCACTTAGTGGGTGATAATGTGCACACGTGTCTAGTCGTAGCAGTGATAGTGTTCAGATGCAATGTATATTGGGGTGTTGAAACTTCGTTTTGGCTGACCTCACAGATTTTGAGAGACATGATTGTTGGAGCCCGTCTTGCCGGGGCAACAGTAATTGAAACGGCCACCCTTGTTGGTGTCGGGAGAAGTACTGTGTCGATGGTAATGACAGCCTATAGCAAACAGGGAAAGACATCTACCAAACACAACAGTGGCTGAAAGTCGAAGATGACTGATAGACCCAAAAGGGTTTTGAAGCGGATTGTGGCCAGAAAGCACAAAATAACAGCATCCCAGATAACATCTGAGATTAACACACATATACAGGAAGGTGTATTGACAAAAACTATCTGCTGTGAACTGCATGCAGCAAACATACACAGTAAGAGCGGCTATTCCAAAACCATTGGTGACACCATGCAATGCCTTGAAATGACGACGTGGTGTCACGAACATAAGAATTGGACACAACGATGGTAGAATGTCATCTGGTCAGACGAATCATTGTTCACATTATTCCAGATTAACGGACGTGTTTACGTTTGGAGAATGCCAGCACAAGCTTATGTTGACTGTCTCCTTTCTACTGTTAAGCATGGAGGGAGATCGGTGATGCTGTGGGGCGTCATGTCTTACCATGGTATCAGCCCACTTATTGTCCTGGATGGGTGGGTTAAAGCATCAGTTTGTCATTATTCTGGCTGACCATCTTCATCCAATGGTGCAACATTTGTTCCCTGATTCTCGACCTGTGTTCCAAGAAGATAATTCTCCCGTTCACACTGCTGGAATTGTCGGAGACTGACTTGATGAACACCATGATGAACTGCAACACTTCGTGTGGCCCGCTCGGTCCCCTTATCTTAATATAATTGAACCTTTGTGGGGTATTTTGGAGGCCAAACTGCGTAGTAGGTTTCCACCTCCCAAGACACGTTCTGAATTAGTCACCCTTTTGCAGGAGTGGCGGCTACGTATCCCTGTGACTGTTGTGCATGACTTGTATATGTCCATCCCATGACGGATACAAGCTGTAATTAATGAAAAAGGAGGGCCAACAGCCTATTAATAAAGATTTCATCTCATTTCACAGGTGCTCGTATGATTTTGCTCAACCCGTGTGTGTATATATATGTAATAAACCAATACCTTATTGCAGGGCTTGTCATCAAATCCCAGGCAGCAGGTCTCCATAGTGACTAAAAAAATTACGTTGTGTGTGTAGTGCCTAAAATTTTCTGTGATTATTAGCTCAGGCACAAAAAATTGCATTTGGGTCCTGAAATATTTGGTTGGCACTTGGATTTTTTCTTGACTTGTCAAGACCTGCCTTGTTGGTAAAGGAACAGTCTGGTAACATCTACCAGGTTTTTATACCTGTCAAAACTTTCCTGTGGAAAAACCAACTATAAAACTTTCATGAAATCATAAAGCTTTCTGTATGATTTTATACAAACATATTAGAAAAAAAAACGTTCAGAAGCACTATTTACTTTCTAATTGAAAATTTCTGACTAACAATTATAACTGTAGTGGGTTTTAGTCATTTTTTATTTTACTGATGCATGGAAAATGAAGCAGAAATAGTTGAAAAAATCTTAGCGTTACATATAATTTTTTCTCCCGTTTATCCTCTTCTCTGGTAGCCAATTATAGAGAGCCAACTGTATGCATATATTATGAAATGCACTAACAATTATAAATTATTGATTAAATAAATATTACTCATTATAAATAAATTAAAAACAGTTACTCTATGCATTAATTAACATGTGAAGACTAATTGTATTCATACAAGGATGATGTCACTCTCCACTACCATATGAAGGTTTTAACAACTGGCTGTTGCGAAGATACATTTTGGAAAGAGAAAATTCAACTGCCCCTGCGGGGAATCGAACCAATGTCCTTCCAATTTCCGGGTGAACGCACTAGACTACAGAGGCACAGAATTTCTCAATCTTTCTTTGGAGCTCATGTACACTGAAAGGGACCGTACATGGACGGCCGGACCAGACTCAGGCCAAGCTCACAACTGCAGACTCTGACACCAGATGGGGACTTATACATCCTTGTATAAGTCGCCATCTGGTGACTGAGAGATTCGGTGCCTCTGTAGTCTAGTGCATTCACCCGGAAAGTGAAAGGACGTGGGTTCGATTCCCCACAGGGGCAGTTTGAATTTTCTCCCTTTCCAAAATATATCTTCGCAACAGCCAGTTGTTAAAACCTTCGTAATTGTATTTACCAGGTTTTTACAGGTATTTACAGGTAAATACCTAGTTTTTACCATGTTCTGGTACTGACTATCATGTTCTGGTAAAAACCCCAACCCTGACATAATGTAGAATGAAAAGTTCTTCACTATTTAAGTGCTTATTTTTTTTATTAAACTTTAAATTTTGTTTCCTACCTACAACAAATTAAACAATTTTCTGTAGGTTTCTATGGGAAAAATCATGTTTTAAGTAATGAATGCGATTCTAATATGAATTATATTTGTTAGCAGAGGTGTCACTGCAATGTATTTTACATGTTTTTCCTGTGTGTTCAGAGATTGAAGAAATATGCTGTCGCTTTTGCATTTAAAACATGTTTTGCAGTATAATTCCTTAATTTTTTACGCTGGTCATTCCAATTTTACACATACTGTAAAAATACAAAAACTTCTGTCTACTTATGTTTGCATTAAGTTGCCTAATCTATGTGAACAAATATTCTCAGTATCAGACATTTTTGTAAATTGAAATTTGCAGTAACAAAAGCAAATATAAAGCTAACATTATCTGAACATGGTTCCTAAAACAAAGGATCTTAAAATGTATAGAACAGACGAGGTTCAAATCAAATTCAATAAATTTTTTAGAGTAGGATTATTTAAAAGTTACCGGGAAACTGGTATTTGGGTCATTCCATGTCAAATTATCCAGCCATGAAACCCAGGGTTGGACAAATCTAAAAAAAAAAAAAAAATTCTAGGCACCCCAGAACAATTTTTTAGGTGGTAAAGATTTTTTACCTAAAGAAAAAGGTCTAAAATCATGCATCTATCGACTTTTTCAGGGCACAGTGACCCTATCTCTCATGTTGGCATCAAGGTTTTAGATCAAGGTTTTGTGTGATTTAAGACACTCAAATTTCTTTCTAAAAAACTTTTTGTTCACAATGTATGCAACTTACTTTTCTATATGAATGCAATATCAATTTAAGTCTCAATACATATTTTTAATTTGAAGTATAGATGGCAAAATTTCATGCAACACACATATGTCAATCATAAGTACAATAGGGAACGTGTACACATATTCACTCATTCAAACAACTCTGGTCTATTACCATGGCCAATTTACATACAGCTAGGGTTACTAGATTCCAAAATATAGAAATGAGGGCGTGTGCATGTGCACACCCTTAGCAACTTTACTTATGTTTACTACAGATGGGCCAACTAAACAAAAAAATTCCAGCAAAAATATTTTTAAAAATGATTTCTGTAGTATTTTTTAACAAAGGATATTTATCAATGGATTGGTCATTGATTGTTGCTTCATCAATTTAGTTTATTTCTGAATAAAATGAGGTAACCCCTAGGTCATGTTAACACACTGGCCAACGTTGGGTATGTAAGTGATAGTCTCAAGATGTTTTCTTCTGCAGCTGTTAGCGGACTAGCTTCTCTATGCTATATAATGGAAGAAGCAGAAATCAGGGTTGTGGCTACGATATCTGCCATATGGAAATGCAACTTGGGTTCTTATTTTCTGTGTATTTTTCTTATAAGTCAAAGTGTGCTAGTGTGTGTGGAAGACCAAATAAACACACACAGGTGAACAGATCTCTGTGCAAATTTGTCTGTATTGTTGGCCATGTTTTTAGAAAAAATATTGATCGTTCACATTTCTCTTTTCTATATATTACCTCGTAGATTAAAAAAAATAACTTACGGTTCAGATGATGCTTTAAATTTAAATTATCTGCATGGCAGGGACCCAGGTTTGAATCAGGCAGGCGGCATGGCGATTGTCAACTAGAGTTGTTTTCTGTGGTTTCTAACTTTTAGGCATGAATGCAAGCTGGTCTCTCATTTGAAAATTTCTCTTCACTGAAAGTAAGCACGCCATCAACACAATACTTCAGGTATTTGGCACTTCCATTATACCAATGTAAGTTAAGTTGTAACAAGGAAAAAAGTCTTTATTCCAGGCTTGTTTAAAGTATAAATTCAAATTGACGAGGTCTTTATAAGGCGGTTATTCTGTATTGTTGAATCATGAATTCGTTATTTTCACAAATTATACATCAATATCTGTATTCTTTAAATAAAATTGAAGGTGCTCATTTATTATAGGAAAGTGACATTAAAGAGGTTAAAAGCAATGAGTTTGGTTTCTACTTAAGCTCTTGTTATAACAAACAATATTTTCAATACCTAGTGTATTAGATGCTTTCTTATTATGTCAAATATAGTAAATCTCCAGATATTGCAAAGTTGATTTTCATTTCCTTCAAGATCATTAGAATGTGATTACTTTTTCCAGTGATGGAATAAATAAAAGATCAATAATGCAGGTGTATCCAAAATGTGGCGAGCACCCATATTTTTAGTTTTTCTATATTATGTATCTTTTACTTATCATTATACATCGCTGTATTCTAATTTACTTTGGAACCCAGATTATTGGCAGAATCCGGGTCCCTCTCGAAAAAAATTAAAGTATGATCCCTTCCTTCCCCCAACATTCACTGGTATATCTTGTGAATCAAATAATTCATGTCCAAAACATGTTTAATCTAATGGTCCATTCATTGGAAAAAAAAGTTAATTTACCAGCTTATTATGTTCTTTACTTTCATTGTCTACCAGTAGAAAAGGCTTGCAAAAAAAAAAACCAAAAAAACAAACAAACGTCAACACTGAGAATTTAACATATTATGGAATTTAACACATGTAAATCTAAAATATATAAGTTAGGCACACATTTATATATTTACTAATGAATCGATCTATAAAGTCTCTTCTGATTGATTTTCCATTTCGGAAAAACTTAGCTCTTTCAACAATATCTTTTGATTAAATTTAAAGCAAGTGATTCTGACGCCTTTCTGATTCCTTATTCTGGTGGAATGATTTTCTTCTCCCTTCCTGATGGTCCCACCATCATTTAACTGCCATATATTTTCACACCTGAATGTCGGAGCTATGTCAGATTTGTGTGTGGGGGGAAACTTAACAGTGTGCTTGTGTGTGTGTATCCCCAGTATTTAGTGTTTGGTAGGTGGTGTCATCTATCCACCAAAATTAGTAATGTGTGGATTTGAAAATGTATACATATTCGTGATGTAGGTCTGTGATTGTCGTAACCCTCATTTATAGTTGCAACTTACATCTTAAGGAGCTGATAAATGGAACATTCGACGTGCATTCAGTGGGAAAAGGTAATGAAATACTTCGCAATGGGACAATTGACTTCTCCAAATTTACAGACATACCTGCGCTGGTTTTCTAGGCATCTTGTGGTTGCCTGTGGTTTGCATCACAGACATTTTATTACCTTTTCTCAGTCCATGTGTGTCAAATGCTCTATCTCAGCCCCTTTATTCTTACCTTTAAATTATATAAGTAAAGTACAGTGAAATGCTTAATTTGCACTTTAAAGTAATAAAATTACTTTTCAAAGTTGCACAATCATTGTAGACTTTGTCTATCTACTTTGCATTTGACCAGCATGGGCCGAGAAAAAATAATATGCCTGTGATGCAAACTGTAGGCAACCATACACCAAGTCTGTCATATATCAGCGTATGGCGATTTCCAACCAGTGGAGTTGGGTAGGAAATGAAGGCACCATCTATCGGTGGTTGCTCTAGGCTTGGTAGGTTAAGAACGTGTTTCTGATGTTCTTGTCAGAATTTGAACCAGTAGACCTTGATGGCAACCGTCATAGTGGAAGACTAGTATCTTGCCACTAATCGGGATAGACTGTAGAGGGGGGGGGGAGAAAGGAAAAAGTAGGGGTTTTTCTTGGAACTAGGAAAGAACACTTCCCTAGGAGGTGTGAATCAAATTTGAGTCTTCCGAAATTCCAGGTATTTGACATGCTATAGCACGTTGATGCCATCTGTTATAACTGGGTTGGACTATATGTAAAGAGAACAAAAATTTTAGATTACTCAAATGCATATAATAAAACTATAGTTTTTCCTTTTCATACCTGCTGTTATAAAGCATTTAAAAAACCATGAAGCAGGCAGAGAGAGAGAGAGACCTTCAACATACTGACATGACACGAAAATTCTAGCATTTACCATTTTCACTTTAAAATATGGAAGACAGATGGCAACACCAGCAGAAAAGAAACAATCACAACTCCAATATAAATACGTTAGGGCCATGCATATACACGCATACCATGCTCCTACATGTACCAACTTGCTAGAAATTCTGCAGAGTAATGCATACAAGGTACAGTCAAACCTCGTTAATTAGTCACTCTTGGGAGAGCAAAAATATGGCTTAGTAAGCGGAGTGACTCGTTAAACGGGGTAAGTCATAGCTGTGCCAATTCCTGCCTGAGGATAATTGGGACTTCCAAAAAGTGATCCGGTAAGCGGAGTGACGTGTTAACCAGGTGACGCACTAACGACGTTTGACTGTACATGTATGGTTGAGAAGTGTTCTGTAACAATAGTTGGGAAGCTTTGGGGAATTTGCCAAACCTGCCTCTATCTCTTATTTTTGAAACATGTTTTATACAATTACAACTATAATAAACATGTTTCAAAAATAAGAGATAGAGGCAGGTTTGGCAAATTCCCCAAAGGTTCCCAACTATTGTTACATTCTCTTGAACCATTTCATCTGACAGACCAGCTGGAGGAATTTCACAACATGCATTGTCATCAATAATTGTCAATCTACTGCTGAATGTACAGGTCTCCTTTGAAATTTTCTATTTTTTTTCTGTGATGTCATTGCCAAGCAGTTGTCCAGTAGATTCCAGCCATCTTTTGTTATTCTATTTTGTTTGGGGGTGGTTCCCTTTATATATGAGCCTATAGCTTTTATTAAAAGCTCCCTAATAATACTCTTCTACAAACAGTAAAAAAACCGAATAATATTGGTTCATGTAATGCAAGGATTGTGACAAAACTTTTCACGTTCACAACTTTCTTGACAGCACAATGTTTCACATTGTTCTGCCACGAGCCCTCAGCTGACTGAAAATGTTCTGTGGTAAAAATTCCATAATAACCAAAAAAGTTCTTTTCTTAAAATCTTTCTGAGACTGTTCTGCAATGTACGCCATAGTTTCTAGTATAGTCTACTTTTAGAGTTTGGACACAGCAAAAATCATGGCATTCCTACCCAATCTTGAGATACTTTGACCTTATTGTGGAATTACATGGGTCTGTTACTATTAATATAAATTTATCCTCAAAATAACTTGCATCATTCCTGATCAATCCACAGTGCACCCTGTGGGAACTGGTGCACTCTGGATCGATCAGGAGGACATCCTTTGAAAATCACTGGTGTAATGAATAACTGGAAATTGGCCTTCTGTTAGCCTGGTCAAGAAACAAAAAGTGTCTTTTTTGAGAGACTTTTGAATAAACCATGTGATACTGATGAGACAGACTCAAAACACTAAATAGATATCATACATACAGACATGCCAACATTGGCTTAAAGCTCCTCAGTAGTGATGAATGTTCAGCTTTGTCGTGGTGGGTACACCCGCAGGACAACATAATCATAGTACAATAAAAAATAATTACTCAAACTCAATTATTTTTTTTTAATTTTAATCAAAATTTCATTAAATACAGCAGCACCTCATTGGCACTAAACTAAAACCTAGAGGGCTCAGGCCACATGACCCCCCCCCCGAAACAATGTTCCAATGTCTCTTGAGTTTTATAATTCATGAATATTCAGTGCAATCCAATCTGCATATACCCTTGTGAGCCGTATATACGGACGTCTAGCAACCCTAGACTTCCATTCCCGTTTTCTTCGTATCAGAGCTCCTATAGTACCTATGACAAAACATTCTGACACTAAGTTCTGTGAGCTTGACCATGCACTATGCAAATGTAGCGGGTCTGGACCCTCCGTGCTGGAGCATGACATTTAGCGTTAATAAGTGCATGGTCGCTCATTTTGGTTCGAACAATTCGAGACTTATTTTTTGTGTATGTTTACATTGGATGAACGCAGGTGTGGCGGAGATATGATCGAAGTGTTCAAAATTTTCAACGGGATGGATGGGATGGACTATGAACTTTTAGTACACTGCCAATTGACTGCTTTTACAAGGGGACACCAGTATTGATTGGTAAGGGACAATGCAAGGTTATGGTGTCTCAGGGTGGGGGAAATTTTTCTCTAATAGGGTTGTTAATAAATGGAATAGCTCTCCCCCCCCCCCCCCCCGGAGGTAGTAAATTGTAACACAATTGTGAAAAAAAAAAAAATTCAGCCAAAAAATTTGTGAGCTGAGGCATTTGTTAGCCGAGGTATCACTATTTCAAAGAAGTTTCAAAATGGAGTTTTAAATGCCCACCTGATATCCACTAAAATAGGTTTATAAATTTTATATATTTCAAGGAAGCGGCTCGTTTGGGTCGAAAAGTGGCTGTACTTGATTTTGTGAAACCAACACCAATTGGCACTACATGGGGTAAGTGAAATTATTGATACGATTGGCTAAATGAATTGATCTGGTATCTGGCGCTTTATTGTTTCTTGAAGACTGATTTTTTGTGCCTTAATTTTATTTAAAAAAAATCTTTTTGCGTGAAATAGCTTTGTCATTTTAATACTCTCAATGAATAAAATTTCATTCTAATTAACTTAACTTACTTAGCTATTGCAGGGTTTGATTTTAAAAAAAAGTCACATAAAAGTGGCCTGAATATAATTTTTTCACTTGAAAAATATCACATTGGCTCATTATTATCTAATATGTTTTATTCTTACCACATTTTCTATTCTTGGAGTACATTCTAATGGCATATCTTTAAATGGTGTGAGATGATACAAGTGGTTTTTTTCAACAAAATATCATAAAAGTGGTCTGAATATAAATTTTCTTTCATATTAAGTATCTTAGTTGCTGAAGATTATATACATTATCAAAATTTCTCATTCTTACTGCATTTTCTAACTTTGTTACATTCTGATGCTCTATCTTAAGCAAATTCATGAATGAGGATCACATTACACATATATGGTGTATTAAAATCTTGCAGGCTTTTCTCCCCTTTTCACAAAGTAGCAATAACAGTAGTGACTTCACTGTCATGCTAAGGCAGGTGGTCTTATAATCCAAAAAGACACCAGCTGCTTCTAAAGGGGAAAGACCAGTGTACTAGTAGTTACATTACCTCACACATTTTCATTTTCTTTCCATAGGAAGCAGCACACTTTGTACTGTATATCGCCACCAGGCTTAATATTCAATTATTATTTTTACATATTTTCAACATTACCCCCAGTTAATCAAGGTTCTACTGTACACAAGTACAAGCCCGAAATTGGCCAGTTCATGAAGTGGCCGGTGGTCTCTGCCCAAAAAAATTTTCAGTTAGAAATTCCTTGGAACATGTACTGAATCACTATTTGGTTAGGATGTATAGTAATAAGTGATGACTGTAATGAAGACTATATACAAGGTGATTATAAAAGTTCTGATTCCAAAACACTAATAAGAACTGCTGGTCAGAATGGCTTGAAAATATGCATGGTCCATTGTATCAAGCAATGGAATTTTCTTTGGTGAAAGAAAAAACCCCTTGAAAATATACAAGTAGATGATGTACTTGGCCAGCAGTATAATCTATTCTGCACAACCATATCATTTCAGCACTTCAACATCATCAGTGTGTGAATAGCAAAGCTGGACAATTCCCAGATGCCAAGGAGACTAGAAAATCTGTTTTGGCACCTAAACTTTTATACATAATCTGTTTTGGCACCTAAACTTTTATACATATTATTGCTAAAATGAAGTGTAAGACAATTTTTTTTGCTTTTGTAATAATGACTCATTCTCATATTGGGAGACACATCAAGTCCTGAAAAAGTGAAAAAAAAAACCATTTCTCAGGACTGTTTTTCTTGGGGGAAAACATGTTTCGCTCTTAACAAATTTGGCTGGCACCTAATTTTTTTTTTTTGATTTTGTCCAGCCCTTGTGGATAGCACAATTTTATCAAGATGCACATTATAATGCCAGTGAAGCAGCTGCTGAAGAACCATTTTGACAACAACATGACACGACACACCTGGCTGCCATGTTTACCTGTCAGGTGAACGCTACTGCAACCCTGGCAACTTTTGGCTTTGGGAATACCCCAAAATGTTATGTGCTGTGGTCAAATCGCAAAATTTGACGAATTGAAAGCACATCCACATCATTACCATAGCATAGGCCTACTCTGATCTGTTCTTGAACAAGCACTTTTGTTCTTCCACCTCACAGCCAGAACACAGTGGACAACATATTTAACATTTCTTGCGTAAGTTGTAGTTGTTTGAATGGCTTCATTTTTGTGAGGTTTTGATGAATTATGAAATCGTGCCATGTTAATTTCATTATTTTTCCTTGACTAGCGGTCATATCCATTCTGGGAGCAAATTTCCCATGAGCTGGATGAGAGTACGTGTCATCTATCTTACATTTTTAATTATTTTTTTCCTCTTCACCATACAAAATTCCATTGCCTCGGGAACATTCATACAAATTTTCAAGTCATTCTGACCAGTGGTTTTATCTTGGTTTTGAAATCAGAACTTTAGTCATAATCACCCTGCATATTGTAAATCATTGCTAATTAAATTACAATAATTATGCTTCATTAAACACATTGTAATTGCTTAGTTTTTTTCAGATTTTTGCAAAATAGTCCTAATTAAACATATTGAGAGAGTAACTAGGGAAACCATCTTTATTATAGGGTTATAACAACATTAAGAATTCTCACACATAAAATATTTCCTTGAGTTAAGCTATAAAATAACTAAATTGAAAAAGCTTGTTTTTATTAGTATGTAAGAAATATTTATAGATTAATTAAATATGGGAATAGTGTTAATTACATTAATAAACATTTTATTTTAATTATTAGAAGTTTGAATGATTTTTCAGAAATTTTATTGTTTTTAATGCAAATGCTATTAAAACCAAAAGACCTGGTTTACCAACCCTGGTTACTTGGGAGGGGAGAAGAATCACTGAGAATGTGAAAAGCAAGCAGGGGATGTTAGTTCATCTGTGTACGTCTATGAGCTGTGAAACAGAAGCTACGTGTTAAAGTACTGTTCTGGAATCACAAGTTTGAGTCTTTGATTTGTAAGGTTGGATGAACAGGATTGAATCAGTATGCTCAGGGGTGGCTCTTATGTCATGCAATAAGATAGAAAGGGATTTATTTATTTACACACCTCAACAGGCTGAGCCCAATTACAGAGATGGGAAAAGTAATGGAAATCAATAGAAAAGTAAATAATAATTTACACGTTAAAGAAAAAATCATCAACAATTGTATAATACAAAAATATATGTGCGCAACGGAAGCAAACATTGCGAATTCAATATGAGGAAGACAAAATGACCAAAATAGATGAGAAAACATAAAATATATACAAATTCATATAGTACCTAGTAGAACATGGAATCCCTGTGAAATATATCAGGGAATTCACCCGTATTATAATGCTTGCATGCTTGTAAAATTGGAGAGCCATACTCAAGTGAGGGCAAGACATACGCGAAATACAGCCGTACTATCGCTGGAACTGAGGTGAATGGCCCAGACGACCTTACGAGAAAGCCAAGTGACTTGTTGGATTTCGACAAGACACTTTCCGCATGAGCGCTAAAGTTCAAATCACTCTTGAAAATTACACCTAAATCCATTACCATGCTCCTTCTTTCTATAGCCGCTGTATCTACGGTGTAATCGTAATGTAATGGATGCAATTTTCACGTGAATGAAACGACACTGCACTTTGAAACATTCAGACCAAGGTTGTTGTCACGACACCAATCATTAAGATGCAATATATCATTTTGAAGAGCCAAGCAGTCTTCTATGGACTGAATTGATCGATGAAATTTTAGGTCATCAGCAAACATGAGGCAGCGGCTATTTTGAAGAGACAACGGTAAGTCATTTATAAAGATGAGAAAAGTAACGGACCAAGATTGGACCCCTGAGGAACACCAGACGTGCTTGTATATGGTTTAGAAAGATGTCCTGATGGTAGCCTATAGATGTTTGTTTTGTCACTCAGATAGGAAGCAAACAAAGCTATAGATTCATTTGACAAACAAAGTTGCAAGCGTAATTTCGTTAAGAGTACATGATGATCTACGCGATCGAAAGCCTTTTCAAAATCTGTGTATATGGTGTCTATCTGTTCCCCATTGTCAAGAGCAACCGACAGATCATGGGTGAAGTTCGCAAGGTTGGTTACAGTTGAGCGTTTGCGAACAAAACCGTGTTGAAACGGACTCAACGAAGGCGCAAAGTGATTATACAGTTTTTTATAAATCAGTGATTCTAGAATTTTGACAAATGAACTTAGAATCGAAACTGGTCTGTAGTTAGTTACATTGGATGTGTCGCCTTTTTTGTGAAAGAGGGATACTCTAGGAAGCGGGGGGGGGGGGTGCAAATCTAAGTTAAGAGGGCAAAGTAATCTTTGTTGGTCACAAAAGGTGTCAAATAGGTCAAACACAGGTAGAAATTCTTTCTTGAGTATGGTACTTGAAGTGCAATGGTTCAATGCAATGTTCTTTAATTTTTTTTGGCTCCTCTGGACCAGTGAGAATAGTTGAACACTTTCATGGTTTGCCAGAAATGGGATAAATAATTTTGAAATTTGCTGACGTGTAAGGCAGGGTGTTCTCAACCTTTTTCCTCCTGCGGTGCTCCAATGCAATTTAACAAAGAATCTCTTCGAAAAACCTTTATCAGGGACACAGTTTGAGAACTCCTGGTCTGAGGTAAATAACTAAACCAATATAGAGACAGTATTAAATCTGAAATTATGTAATGACTACATGAATTGAGCAAAACGCTTTGCAAACTGGCTGTTGAAGAACACTGGTCTAATGTACACTTCACAGATGAATAATGATTTGCTTCAAACTAAGACTGTGATTGAGGGTCTTTATAAAAAAGAACCTAGAAAAACTGACATAACATTTCCAAATAGTGTTTGTCTTGCAAGACCCTATGGCCCTGGGTTTCTTTTACAGTGATACAATTGAACCTCGATTTCACCTATTTTATTTCACAGAATTCCACTGCTATAACCGTTTTTGCATTGTATCAAATCATGATTTAACATGCGTAATTCCTGTAAATAGAAGATTTGTCAACTGAAAATTTCACTTGTTAAGGGGGTTTGGCTCAACTTAGAGGATGACGACTTTAACTGGGTTCAACTACATTCAGAACTGAATTGGCTGGAATTTGTGACTGTCATGTCATGACTGAAATGTGGATCCACATTGGTACACTAACAAAGACCATTTTGTAACCCAACAGAAATGTAGAGCAGCTGTTGGTGTTGTGGCGGAGAAACAACAAAAGAAGCAGCTTTAACTTCAGTTGAGATTAATTATTAATATATAATCTCTACCATTATTATCGTTTAACTTGTTTTAACTGAAGTCCTAATAATTATATGAAATCGGAAATCAATTCAGATGTGATTATTTGTAAATAGTATGTCAACTGAAATCACTTTTGTGAATCATTTTGTATTAATTATGAATTTTATTCAGGCCTCGGCGGAACTTGTGTCAATGTAGGTTGCATACCTAAGAAGTTGATGCATCAGGCAGCCATACTTGGTGAGTTGGTTGATTATGTTGGTGGTCTTCTGTTTGCTTTGCTTTTCATCCGTAGTATATTTATTCAAGTTGATTTAAGTTTTTTAATTCAGTTTTATTTCATCTTTGGGAACTAGGTATCTTTATGCATACGGTGAAGTAACTCTGTTCTAACTGCCCTGGCACTTGGGAAACCTAGTTCGTTGAGAAAATTGTTCCTTACAGTGTGAAAGTGCACAGTGACATTGTATGAATTAAATTTTTTAAGTGCCGTTTTCTAAGATCAGTATTTATAGGCTGTATTGGAAAAAGGGGGTAGACTCGTAGCATGCTATCATAGCACGAGTGGCATGCAAGGGTTTCTCATAAACAGGGTTGGACACAAGTTTTTGACAACTTAAACTGTTACGTCAAAAACCTCAAATATTATACAAATACAAATACAACGCCACAACAGGCAAAATGCCCAACGAGGTGGCTGATAAAAAGATGCCCATAAAAATATGGATGTCATATGTTTCAAAAATACAGCAACCCAATTAAAAATGCAATTAACACAAATTACAAACAATATATACACATGATAAAATATTATACAATGCCCATAAAGAATACTTATGGTTGTCTTATTCTAAGAATGGATAGCTTCTCGATTTACCCCATTGTTTTAAAAAACGTTTGTTTTTACGTAAACGATATTGTTTTTAAAAAAAGACACATTGAAAATACATTGATTGCATGTAATGTTTAAAGTGACTGTTACACAAAGAATGAATATTTAATATGATTGTAAAACAGTTTTCTACTCTGTACAGAATTATTTTGGGCAATATGTCAGGATTAGGGTTTTGGACGGAACACATGGGTTTTACTGCGCAAAACTATACTTAATTGTCCAAAACTTGGAAAGTCAACATGAAATATAACATGGAAACCAATAGGTTTTTTTTATTTAATGGAAGTAATACACTGAAAACTAATTCAAAATTTAAAAAATTGTTAAAATCCAAATTTGTCAAAAAAAAAAAAAAAAACTGATCAAAAGTATAAAAAACTCTTTAACTGTCACAAACTTGTCCAAAACCTATATTTTACCAAAATATAGCATGAAAACAAATACTTTCTTTGGATTTTATAGGCCTACTAATGACACTATGGAAACTGCTTAAACTCTTTTGAGACTCTTTAGCGGTCCATAATCTGAAAGTCAGGATTGACAAGGTTTTGGACAATACCGTAAGGAAATACAGTTGACAATCGTTATAATGACTCCACATTAAAGCGACAATTACATTAACTAATAGGACAAACCTATAAGAACAACCAACTCTAAAATCTGTCAGGAAATCTAAAAGTATCTGGAAGAGTGACTTGGTTTTCATTATAGGTGTTTTGTTATTTGTCTTGTTCCCTTTTTGTTGAGTTGCTGGTTTGAAGATGATAAAATCTGTTTAATAAATTAATATTAGTCATATAACTGTTCTCACTTTCACACTTTTTGAAGTGAAACTTCTTTAGGGATTGTGTAAATTTTCAGATCTATGCTAGAAAAAGGGAAGGGAAGTGAAGGAATGAAAATAAACGTGAGCTTTCCTTCCCTTAAAAATGGTTGCCTGAACCATTTTGTGGTTTGTGTCGGACAAAGACAGTTTACCTTTACCTCACTGTGACGCCGCTAGATTCGTAGAACGTCCCCTTTATAGATGGTAGGATGAGTGATGCACACAGTTTTGAAGTAAAGGAAATTGGGCTAGGGTGGTAAGGAATTGAAAAGTGTCTGGTGTATTGGTTAGCGCACTTGCCCAGTATGCAAGGGGAGTCGGGTTAGATTCCCAGAGGAGACAAATCATTTTTCTTTCCAAATATTAGTTTCAGCATAACATCCAGAAAATTCAATTTCTCAGTATAAGCTGTAGGATATTTTGAGACTTTTAGATATATATAACTAGTAGGATATTTATAACTCACATATATATGCCAATTACTTGCTAATGAAAATGGGCACATCGCGGATGATGTTATTGTTGAAAATGATCTAGTGACAACAGTTTCAACTGATGTATGTGGAATGCGGAAATTCTAGATATATTTTGCAACAATGAGGATATGTATTAGAAACTCCCAAAATGTGTTCTTGAAAAGATGTAGGATAGTAAAAGGTGCAACACTTATGTGAACATTTCAAGAAAAAGCGAGACAGTTTTGAGCAATCTGAAAAAAAAACCCCATTGTACATGGGATAAAAAGTTCTTCCTAGAATCCAATCAAAACCTCAGCTCTGGATTCTATTGGAAAAGATTTTCTATATGAACATTATAGCATTTTGGAAAATTCATTCGGAGTTGCGAGAAGCAGATCTTATTTCACATTTGGAATTCTGAAGAGAAGTGGCAATGAACCTTCTATGAACGAAGGAGGGGTTAATTATTCATCCACGCCCATGTTGTCAACTGAAAAAAGAAGCTAGGTCATCTGATGACCATTATATTGTGTCTGCAATGCAAGGACGGGGTGCGGTTTTCCAAAATACACTAAATGCTACCAATGTGACAAACGGGTCCATCGAAGATGTTTTCCTTCTTTTATCACGGTCATAAGAAAAAAATTAAATTTTCTGCACACATTTTCATGTTAAAAAAATCGGTATGTGTTGCGAATTTGAATTGTTATTAGAAAAGAGAATTTCGCGTGATAACCGTACTTCAGAAATAAAAAAATTGTGAGAATATAGGCGATACCAGTTTCCACTTTCACGTCTCCTCAAGTGTCAATGTTCCATTTATGGAACATCGTGAAATACGAAGAAAAAATTTTTGTTCTTTGAAATTTAAAGAACAAAAATTTTTTCTTCGTATTTCACATAATAAGTTCTCGGCCACCTTGTTGGGCATTTTGCCTGTTGTGCCGTTGTATTTGTATAAGTTGATCTTGAAATCTGTGTATACGCATGCAAAAGGACCTTGAATTCCAAATTTCAAAACAATATGTGATTTTGTTCATAGTTCAGCCTTTAAATGGTTAATGACTGTTCGGTTGTACATAGAGTGAGTCGAGAAATACTGCATCATATGTAATATTGAGTCGCCACCTGGCAGTTACTTTGAAGGTGGTGGGGCATTCATGTTACATTAAACAGACTTTTTTGGTGTTACATAATAACAAGTTTAAGAATTTTTCTTTATTCTGTTCAATCATGAATTCTTAAAAAGCTAATTTTTTCAAACGTTTTATATAACAGCCTCCTAATATAATAGTAGTACTTTATGAAACGATGGGTCATTATAATTTACATCAACTGTAGCAACCTTTTTTTTTTATGTATAATAACCTGATTCTTGCATATTCCCAAGGCTGAGGGAAATTGTTAGTAGACCTCCATATATGTCGGAACCAGGATTTGAATCGACTCTTGCGCAGTCATAGGCCAGCTCCCTGACCACTTGACTGCCAGACGGCCATTGTTTGAATGAGTTTAAAAATATTATTTTCATTTATGGAAAGTGCTTTGTTTCTTTTTCTCTGAAGAGCGAGATTCCAAACTTAGAAAAAAAATTCATTTATTCCAGCATTTTTGTAGCCATACATTCATTTTCCTAAACAGTTTTTTAAGAGGAAAAAAAAGTAATTTTTAATGTTTTCTATGGACTGTTTTTGAATGTTTTATTTGTGTCTTAGGTCACGCACTCAAAGATGCAAAGAAATACGGGTGGAATGTTCCAGATAGGGGTGAGTTTTATTACTTTTCGGATTATCTGATTCTCGTCATAAAATTATACAGGCACAAGCACATCACACATATAAACACACAAGTTCACACTGAATAATTTTCACTGGAAGCACATAGTGCAAGTTGAATTTAACTTGATAGGTGATTCGCACTTTATGTTCTATATTTTTTTCTTTAAACTACTAAATATTCAGTACCCTTTGTACTGTTCTTAATTACTTTCCTCTTCAGCCTCTTTTAGACTGACCAACTGCTCTGCTACCCATGATTCTGTATTTTTATTATTCTTATTCTGCTTCGTCCCCCCCTGTTCTTTTTTTCTCGCCCGATACTCCATCAGCAACACTCTGTGGTGGCAACTCTGTTGTTCTTTGCTCGCGAGTGAATAAATGCTGGGATTCTGCCACCAGATTTATCCCATTGATGAAATCGCTTCCTGCCTAGTTTTGCAGCAGAGCCTAGAAGAAAGTGTGTGTGTGTACCTAACAGTCAGAATGCTTATCTAGTGTTTTATACAAATTTTTAGTGCTGCCCTTTGTATCAAATTGTGAGTGAAGTGTAATGATTAAAATATTTGTATGCGCACCTCGAAGTTTGGAACCACAGAAAACTGACTTCAGCTGATGACCACTGTGGCATTGGTGGGGTTCGAACCTGGGTTCTTGCAATGTGAGTCCAGCCATTTTTTGCTGGTGCTTTTTACACATGATAGCAAATTCTAATAAAATATTGAAATCTAATGGAATTAAATATTTCTTATAGTGTCTGTTCATTGCTTATTTGAAAATTTAAATTAGGGTTATTTAATAACTAGTGTTCTTCAGCCTCTTCTGCAGACTAATGAAAATGATTCAACAATATCGTGGATGGTCCAAATGAGATCCTGTGTTCTTAAACAAATGTATTAGTATCTATATTCAGTCTATCCTAATTTTGAATGAGAATTTTTTTTTTTTTTGATTTACAATAAAACCCTTCTTAACGGACATCCCTCAGATGCGGTCACTCCTCTTATGTGGCCAAATAATTTTTTCTTGTATAATAAAAGTCTGTATTTGACATCCCTGTTTAACGGTCACCTCTCTTTTACGAACAAATTGTCGGTTCATGAACAATGGTGTCCACAAAAAAGAGGTTTTATTGTATCTGAATAGATTGCCAATTTTTCCTAGTAGTTTTCAGTGCAATTAGCTGCTATAGTATTTGAGTTTCTATGAAATGTTACTGTGTTGTCTGTTTAAAATGAATTCAAAATATATTTTTTTTCTTCTAGTCGATCATTCGTGGTCAACGATGGTAGAAAACGTACAGAATCATATCGCTTCTCTGAACTGGAATTATAAAGTGCAGTTACGAACAGAGGAAGTGAAATATCTCAATTCTTATGGTACTTTCATTGAACCTCACAAACTAAAGGTTGGTTCGTTTTTATGGGTATTAATTGGTTTCCATATCTTAAAATATGCTTGCTTTTTTGTTTTATTTCTAAATTGTATCAAATTTTCTCTTAAAGCATTTGATTTGGATGCTTTTGATCCTTTTTTATAGTCCGAATTTGTCCAAATCTTTTTTGTAGAGTCCTGTTGTTGTGAAAAATTTCCTTATTTTTGTTAAAAGGGTTATTAATTCTGTTGAAAACGGCATTAATTTTGTTAAAAGGTTCATTAATTTTGTGGAAAGCAAAATAATCTAGTTAATTTATCACAAAAGAAATTGGAGCCAAATGTATGGTTTCGTTACTTTGTTTTTTTCAGGGAAAAGGAACTCTGATTTTTCAGCTTGACAGACCCCCAGCTGAAATATTTATATTTATTGCTTGTGTGTAAAATTTGATTGCATTGTTAATTTTTTTTCCAACCACCAGTTCTTTTTAAGTGATGTATTACCATTGGAATTTGATTTTCACTTTATCTTAAAAACTAGAGCCAATCTGAAAAACCAATGCCAAATTCAAAATCGGCTCAACAAAAATCATTTTTGTTGATCAGTGTTATTTCTGTATGGGTATGACAAGTTATTAAATTGTGTGCCATGTCGCCAACTTTCATCCGGGCTACTGCTCCGCAGTGCCCCCCTGACATTGTGTTCACTGGCAACATCTTAACTAATCAGATACATTGTTCATTGAGGCACTTTCATCATTTAAAATTTTTTTCAATTTAATAGTGCGTCGACAAGAAAGGAAAAGAAAGCTTTGTGACATCTAAGCATTTTATTGTGGCAACTGGTGAACGACCAAAATACCCTGATTGTGAGGGTGCTAAAGAGCATGCTATTACCAGGTTAGTAGTTTTATTTATTGATCTTGCCTCATGTAGCGTAGTCTTCACAATACTACCCTAGTCTTTCTTTATCCCTTCCAAACTCTGAAAATACAAAACAAAATGAAAATGCATGGAATATTCGCTAATTTTTTTTTTGTAAACTAAAATTTTTTTTGAGATCTTGAATCTTGTTACAAATATATGCATGCATATATAGTGGTGACTTACAATTTGACGTCCCACAATTTGTCAGGTCTTAAAATTTGACGTTTGAATTTCTAGTGATTGCACGGGTATGCATGAAATTGTTGGATAAACTTATCGTATTCTTCTGCATTAACTGACATGCTGGGAAATGGAGAAAGACCAGCATGCAATACCTGTATTTTCTGGCAAGTCAGGAAATGCGAGTCTCAGATTCCGGAAAATTCTGAAATATTTAAACTCAATGAATTGTTTGAATTGGCTGATTTGAAGCTTGTATGTTGTGGAACTGCCCCCCCTGAGTGATTTTTCATTCACCTGTACTTCAAGCTCTTGCAAAAAAAAAAACAAAAAAAACCAACAACTGAAGATTGCATTTCTTTTATAAAAAGGCTTTCTTGCATGTATTGGTATTGCTTAAAATTTTTTTTTGTGTAGTGTTATTGAACATTATCTTCTTCTTGAATAAAAACTGTCAATCCCTATTTCATTCGGTGTGCTGGGCGCTAATCTTACTATAAAAAAGCTGGATTGGCTGTTTTCTATTTCTGTAATTGCACATTTAATTTTAATTGATATACAGGGTGCATGTAGGTAGCAGGGCATGACATTTTACTGGCGAACCATTGATCCTAGAGGTATACTTCCAGTTAGAAAAAGTGTCTAAATAACCTGTGGTATTCAGATATGTTATTCATGTTGTAGTGGGATGTATAGTTATTAAAATTTAAAAAAAAAATTTTTTTTATAAGGACACCCAGGCCCCAAAAATCCAATTAGAAAGTTGGTGCCTTGTTTCTCCCGATGCCAATGAAAAAAATTCCATGTTTCTAAGTTCAATATTCACTGAGATATTCAAATTTGAAAAATGGAGAAAATTGAGAAAAAGGTATTAAATGCAAGTAAAACGGTTTATTCGCATTTAAAGCTGCTTTTTCCCACCTTTCCTCTATTTTTCATATTTGAATATCTCAGTGAATATCATACTTAAAAATGTGGAATTTTTTTGCTGTGCATGATGATCTGAAACAACTTTCAGATTGGGTTTTGGGGCACACGGTGACTGTATAAAAAGTGTTTTTTGTCTTAATAACTATACAACCTTCTGAAACACGAATAACATTTGAGTACAAGACGTTATTTGGATACTTTTCAAATTGGAAGTATGCCTGTAGGATCAATGGCTCGCCAGTAAAATGCAATATGCCCTGTTACTATAGTCTGTTTCAGGTTAACTTTGCAGTGAAGAGAAAGGTAGAGCGTGTATTCCTTCGCCGCAAAATATAGTTCTCATATATCGGAAGTTTAAGATGAACCTTTATACAGAATATTTCAATTTTTTATATGATTTTGAAAAAATACTGAAAAAACATCGTTTTGAACCGATGTTTACTTGTTTAAAATTTTTAAATAATAAAAAATATTGGTTACCATTATCAAAAATCCATAGCAACGGCGACGACACTCTGGCGCGATATCCTAGAAATTTTCCCCGCCAATATCACTCTTGTTTTTTCCATTACACAATTGTATACTGTATATATACATTTTTTTCGTTATTTGGTAGAATTTTCCATAACGATACAATTTGTCATTGTTTTACATGCAGTTATAGGCTTACATAAAAACGAATATTCAATCAGTTTATTTTCTCCCAAAAATAGGCTCAGTGAGTTCAGATATTCATTCATAGATTACAAGAAGTGTTTTTCTTTCACGAGAGCACCGATATTGTTATGAGAGGCCCTCTATGGGTACAGAAGTTTTGGTTTTATGTCCTCCTTTTTTTTTTAATTATTTATTTTTTGCCATGTTTATGGGATAGTTTTAGTTTCCGATCACGGAGAGTGTTGACAGAGTCGCGACTTCCACTCACACGAACGGACGCCATCTTCCACCCACCTGTTTCTCTCGATGCCCCTTGCCTTTAGTGTCTCTTCAGATAAAATAAATGAGAGAGAGTGGGGGGGGGGGGTCCACAGTGGTTTGGGCTTTCATCTTTTATGTGACAATTGCGTCTTTATTTTCACCAGAGATAGCCACGCACTACATCAACCGTAACAAAAGACTAAAGCTGTCGTGAAAACAAGTGGCATCGACGTATACCGTTCGGGGAAGGGGGGGAGGTCAAGCGACGAAAATTTCGGCAAGAAAAGTGAGTAGAAAAATTCTAAACTTTTCCGTATCATTATTATTATTTGCTGCTATTCCTGCATTTACACGTGAAAACAGAGTTAATCTGCTTATTATTATTATTATTTTTTTATTGGCTTCAAAAACTTAATTTAACATTAATTTTTTCCATATAAATTGAAGAAAAAATTAAAAATACCCAAGTTTTTGAGAGCCATGGTTAATATACAGTATTTTAACTATAGTCGTTGCTTTCATAATATTGTTTGGATTTTTTTTTGTAAATAAATTTCAGCTGAGGTAAGGGAAATATTGTGGAAAAATATGACTGTTTTTTGAAATTTTTAGTGTTACTTACGGCACATCAATGAAGAGTAAGTGACACGCTGATAGAAGATAATTATTTTTTCTATATTTTAAAACTCTTTCTAATCAAAAAACAAAACAAATGATTTCAAAAACCTCACTTTAATTTCTGCAAGTATCGTCAATGGTTTTCTTTTAATTCTATAATTATTACTAATTTAACTGTGCAATTACGTTACACGTAAAAAATATTTTTCTCAGTGAGATTGGCGAGAATCGGCCATACCTTACCGACACCGCGCATCGATACATTGGTTAAGAGGCTTTCGTTCCCATAGCAACGAGTGATGCGGTTCCCTCGTAGCTTCCCCTTCACTGCAAAGTTAACCTGAAACGGACTATAATGCACATTGTATATGCATTAAATGTGCAATTACAAAAATAGAGAAAACTGGAGCCAATCTAGCTGTTTTATGGCAAGATTCGTGTAGTAGTACAATACACATACATTAAAACACAATGGGAAAAATAAATATTTCTGAGGTTTTATGTGTATATATATTTTTTGCATAGACAAATATTAATATATACAAAACACAACACTCGTACACAGATACATAAAAACAACAAAAATGCATAGAAACACAAATATGTTATAACACAATAGTTCATTCATTCTTAACATGGTGATATTTCTCATACAAAGGCAGATTTTTCCATGGTGATGTTAATGTTCAACAAGTCAAAGAATTTTACATTTTCATATTGGATGCAATTTCATTGTTGTTCAGTGTAATATATAGCGCTATAGTTATTAAATTTTTCCCATAGTGATGACTTGTTTTCTATGCGAACGCCTCCTGGAAAGACCTTGGTTGTTGGTGCCTCGTATGTTGCACTGGAATGTGCCGGCTTTCTTCATGGGCTAGGATATCCTGTTACCGTCATGGTTCGGTCTATACTTTTGCGAGGGTTTGATCAAGATATGGCTGAGAGAATCGGCAGTTATATGGCATCTGAAGGGATCGAGTTCATACGACCTTGTGTTCCAACAAAAGTAAATATTTAAAACTTGAAATGTGTGGGTGAAAATTTGCCATTGTTGTAAGTAAAAGATGTGTTATTGTAGATATTGAAAAAACCGCATTTATATATATAGATAGAAAAAACTGAAGCTCCCATAAAACTTCAAGTGACAGCTAAAATGCAAACAGGGGAGGTTGTTTCCGGAGATTATGATACGGTGAGCTTTTTTTTTAAACATGTTTCGAAGGTGAATTCTGTCTGTATGAAATATGATCATGTAAATACATTATATGCTTATTATAATTTGTTTGTATTGTACATACATATAATGCATTTAGTGCTGTGCTTGACAAATCCCAGATACCCCATGATAATTAAAAAATTGACATTGGTGCCTAATTTTTTTCACATATGACAACTGAATTGAAGTCTGAGGACAGCATAAAACCATCTGAAATTATGTCAGCATGTCTGCTAGCATAGAAAGGCTCTTTAAGTTCTGGAGAAGTCAAAGAATGCACTATTCTGGATGGATTTTGTTTGGGGAAAAAATCTGGTGCCTAATTTTTTTCTGATATGTCATATAGTGGTTTTTTTTAACCATTTTTTAAATAAATATTCGAGGCACAAACTCTTTTTTCTGGCCTCTGTATCCATTTTTTCAAGTGTTTATCTGAAAGCATGACTATTAAATATTGTCTGAGGCTGACATGGCTGACATTCAATGACTTGCAAATGGTTTCCGGCTATCAGGCCATGGTCTGAGATTTTCTTCCTGACGTTTTGTCCACATCTGTGGCAGGCATCATCTGAGATTATTCGGACGTAAGTCTCCACAGCAAGCAAGAACGAAGCCTTTCTTGCTTGCCGAAAGCAAAGCAAGATTTGATATTTAATCAGTGGCTACGATGTTTAGGGTGGGCTTTAGACTCAGACAGTGATTTGATCTCTAGACATATTTGCCTATATATATGGCCATTCTCACAGAATTGGGCAAAAAAATGAAAATGTCACCAATACAAATTCTTAGAGACTTCTTTATCTGCTGATAAATAAAATATAGTCAAGTTTGTTTAAAAGTAATGGTGAAGAAAACAGTGTTCAAGTTTAACCATGTTAAGAGATAGGCAAATCCGATGAGGTATTTTTCCTGTTTTACCATTTAACTTGATATTTATGCTCAAAACTCCAACATGTTTCATATATTTTGGTATTTTATTTTCAACTTGGACAAGCACTGACACTTGGGGTTATTTTTTGTGAATTGTATTTCTATTTCTTTTTAATTTGTGTTTCTTGCTTTTTCTGTCAACTTTATGGGAACAACAGATTCTTAATTTGTCTCAGTTTTGCTAGAGTAAGAGTTGCATTCTCAAAACAAAGTCTTTAGATGAAACATTACTGCAGCACCAAGAAATTTGAATTTTTTATATAAACTCTTTCTTCCTTAATTTATAAACAAGCCTTTCTTCTGCTGACCTAATGCCAGGAGAAAAAAAATGTTACATGTTTTGCAGCACTGATAAAAAAAACTAAGCATCTTGAAAACATGTGCTTTTCAGAAATGGAATTTTCTGAACTGGAACATGTGATAAAAGCGAAAATAATTTTCAATTACGTATTTTGTACCAAAAAAGTAGCCAGGAGAAGATAATTTAAAATAAAGACTCACCTATTTTTATCCAGAATAAATCTAATTTGTGAAATATTTAGATCAATTCACAAATTAGATTTATTACAATTTCTGAGAAGTTTTATAGGTACAATATCCTGCAAGGCTTAATAATCTTGGATCTTAATAAATCTAATTTGGGAATTAAATATTACAATTCTAATCTTGATTTAACATTCAGCTGGCCAATTTCTCCTTTTTTTAAAAGTTTGAAGCTAATAAAATATTTTCCTGATTAATTTTTTTTTATGAATACATTGAAACTGACTTCCTTATGTTGCTAATTCTGTTTTTAAATAAAAAAAAATTAAAATAATTATTAATTGGTTATCAAAAAATCGAAATAATTAGATTAAAAATCAATGCGACGGCATATACCATTGCAACCAGCTGACTGGTTAAAAGGAAGTTTGAGTAATGGCTACATTCTTCTTAACCTTTCCAGCACAAAATTTGATAGCTGGCAACTGGTGATGCAGGCTACCAATTGTTTTCCTAATGTCACAAATGAAAAAAAAAAATTGGAAAATTTTCATTTTTTTTATGAACTATTGATTTAAAATTATGAAAGGATGGAACATGAAAGTATAGAGAACCTAGAAATATATATATTATTGAAAATATAAGAATATATTTCGGTTTTAAGATAGAAATTTGATTTTAAAGTTTGGGAAATGGGCTGGAGACAGCCAATTGAAAGATATTTCCTTAACACTTAAACAACTGCTTGTGAGATTTCTTGTGTTTCAATGCTGAGACGTAAAAGACCGGCATTCAGATTTCTTGATTTTTAATTTCCTATATGTATTTGTTTTTCATTTCCAAATTAGAAAATCGCTGGTCTTAGCGTAAGCCTACGGGAAATAATATGCAGTCATTTAAGTGTTAACAAATGAAAATTTGTTCAAGCAAATTAAAAAATCTGTTTATGAAAAAATTATCAATACGGTCGAACCCTCCCCCCGTATTCACAGGGGTTGCGTTGTGGGGGTGACAGCAAATACGGGAAATTTTTCTTGTATATCTCATTTATTGAACAGAATGACAAGAGAAGGGTAACACAGGTATAAAGGAATGTAAAAGGGGGTGCCACGAAATTGTTGGCAATGTTTTCTGAAAGAAAATTATGAAAAAGAAACGGCAAAAAGAAATCATATCATCAAGTATGTTGTAATATTATGACAAGGCTTCCTCTACCAATTTTTCTACATGTGAAGAGATCTGTGTCATGAAAACAATCTATTGCTAATTTGAATGTGCGAAGCCCTTCCGCTATGTTACTCATGATGAACTTGTCGATTTCTTTATCTTGATTTTCATCTGATACTGCTTCAGTTTCATTAGCAGTCAACTGTATTAATTTCTCCTCGGTCAATACCTTTAAATTGCGATTAATTAGCTGTTCGACGTCTATGTCCATATCATTGAACCCTTCTCCACCCACCGGTTTCGCTAACGTGACAATGTCTTTTATAGTCTCTTCAGTTGGCTCTGTAGAGAAATGGTTGTTCTTTACCACACATTACGGCCAAAGGTTAATCCAACCCGAGGTGACTGTTTCACTCTTGGGAGCTGCCACAGCTCTAGTGATGACAGTAATGCCATTAGTGAGCCATCCAAAAATGAGCCATCCTAAACATGCACAACTCAAATTTTGTAAACAAAACACATGAATAACGATTCCTGAGGGTTGCAAAACAAAATTCCAATTAAGGGGAAAAAAAACAAATGGAAATAGGGAAACTACGAGTACAGGGGGGGGGCGACTGTAGTTTCGACCACATGAATATAAATAGAAAAGGAGGGGGGGAATTATGCCAAATATATTAAATGTAAACTGCTGGGGACACAATTCGGGTCGATTTTGTGAGAACCATCCATTTACATTATCATATAGATATGCACTGCTCAAAACAATTAGGGGAGCACATGGTTTTAACAAAATTACACAAAGATGTATACCGATAAGTAACATAAAATGAATCATCTATAATTTAAAGCCTAGCAGGAAACGGAAGAAGAAAACTTCATATGCAAATCAAAGTTCATGACGTCAAAAACCAGAAAAAGGAGATAAGGGCAGAAATCGGGATGTTGCAGAAACGTCTGTTTTACTGCCGTAACTGTGAAATTCAATAGCGCAGTATTTCTTTTTGAGACAAGGTGACTTGAGGATGTCTCAACAACGTGATTTACCGGAATCCATGGCATGGCGTGTTATAGGCAGACTGGAATCCGGGCAAACACAACGTAGTGTCGCGGACGCTGTTGGAGTCGCCAGAAGTGTTGTTGCAAGGCTGTGGAATAGATTCCAAGAAACAGGAAATGTTAGACGTCGACCAGGGCAAGGTCGGCCACGCGCCACTACAGCAACTGATGACCGGTATATACGGTTAACAGCCGGTCGAAACAGAACAGAGAATGCTACGCAGCTGCAAAGACGGTTGCTCTTGGCAACAGGACGAAGGGTGTCCAGCCAATCAGTACGTAATCGGATTCATGAGGGAGGGCTCTATGCACATAGGCCAATGGTCTGCATTCCGTTGACCCCACGCCACCATGCGGCCCGAAAAAGATGGGCTGCTGAACATCGAGATTGGGAGCAACATGATTGGAGCCAAGTGCTGTTTACAGACGAGTCCCGATTCAGTCTGGAGTGTGACACCCGACGTGTTCTGGTATGGAGGGACAGAGGCACTCAAAATAACCCCGCATTCGTTCGTGAAAGGTCACAATACAGACGAGCTCGTTGGATGGTATGGGGTGGAATCAGCATAGGCGGACGTACGGACCTGCATATCATTCGGAATGGCACTTTGACGGCCCGAAGGTATGCAGACGAGATACTGCGACCTCATGTCATCCCTTACGCTGGAGCCATTGGAGATTCCTTTGTTTTCCAGGATGATAATGCCCGACCGCATAGAGCTCGTCTGGTGGAGAACATGCTTGAAGCTGAAACAATACAGCGTATGGAATGGCCAGCGTGCTCTCCTGACCTGAATCCAATCGAGCATGTCCCAAACATGCTCGATTGGATTCAGGATTGGATTCTTGGACGACGCATTGCTGCGTGACCAAGGCCGCCTGTTACTGTCCGAGACTTGCAGATTGCACTTCTTGAGGAGTGGAACAGTATTCCCCAAAGTCTGATCGATAACCTCATCGCATCCATGGCAAACAGGTGTGCAGCAGTCTTAGCTGTTCGAGGAGACCACACGCCCCATTGAAACTCGTGCATCATGTCTAAACAGTACTTCTTTTTTTTTTATCATTTACATGTAACCAAATTGTTGCCCTAAATCATCTTTTCATGTTTTTTCCATATTTTCAAAGAATTAAAGCTTAATTCCAAATTTTTTTACGTCTTTTTTCTGTATTGCACATTGATACGCGTGTACTATCCATTGTATGCCAATACGTGGCTGTCTCGCACGGTTTTCTTCACTTTTTTGCTTGCTCCCCTAATTGTTTTGAGCAGTGTATTTGATCTCTGACATACAAAATTTCATCGGGATCTGCAGTTGATTGTCCAGTGTAATTATTCTGTCTTGAGAACACCTTCATTTCTTAAAGACTGCAATAGAGTTGAGATGATTGCAGAATGAATCCTCTTGATTTAGGAGCAAGTTTTTTGTTTAGCGCTATTAACTAACTCTACACATATCTTTTGCATTTTTGTCACATTAAGAAAATTAGTTATAAACTATTAAAGCAAAAACCTTATTAACCATAGCTATGAAAGGCTGAGTCTGCACTTACATTCATTGCCAAGCTGCAAAGCCTTGCAAAATATTGTAGCTATGGAGCCTCTCTCCCAAATGCTATGCCATAGAATTGTATGTGGAATTAATAATGATGCTATCCAGAGGAAAATCTATCTTTTTACAGAGCCTCGGAAATTGCAGTATCGACTGAAACATTGCATGCCTTGAACCCATATAGTGATAATTTAAGCAGAGTTGTGAAAAACCAGGTGTTTTGGGAATAATGGGGGTAAATAAGATTTCCCCCCCCCCCAAACATGCACATGTATATTAATATTCTTTATTATCTTTGAATACACATAGTGTAGCATGTATTAAAAAATAATTAAAGAATAAGTGGATAAGTCAATCCAACAGCTCAAAGTTCTAGGGTTGCTACATCAAAACTTTATTTTGAGAATTTTTAAATTCTTGTTGCGACTGTCCCTGTTTGCCACCATGCACGAGACACTTTTTTTTTTCCGTGCACACGATTGAACAGTGTTTTAGCATGTGCCACTTTTCTCTGTGGAAGCAGTCTGAGAAACAAGCTGTATCTTTTATGCAGGCAAGTATGGTAATTAATGATAGGTGTAATTAAATGTGTATTGTGCATGTTCATGCTTTATTTATACCTATGAACCTGTTACAGGTTTTATTTGCTGTTGGAAGAGAGGCCTGTACAAGTAATATTGGATTGCAAGAAGTTGGAGTGAATGTGAATCCTAAGTAAGCTGAAATGGCATAAATTTTCATTTTCCATGTTTTTGCCAGTTTGATCATTATCTGTACACTGGGGTTAGACTGGGACCTACAGTTTGTTATCATATCTGAACATTTTTTCCATACATTTCGCAGAGGGTTTGGTTGACTAACCCCTTGATGGGAGACTTCCGGCAATAGCAATAAGATGAGCACAGGAGTGAACAAGATGAGCACTCCTGTACTCATCTTGTTCTTATTTCTGTTGCACCTCTGTGTCAGTAAAGATTAGAACAAGAACAAATCTGTATTGAACTTTCAACCCCCATCTTAACATCCTTTGGTATCAAGATATTTTTTTGGCCCGAAATATAAACTTTGAATTTATATTTCATATACTGAATTTATTATTCAGTTTCTCAGTATATTTTGAGCTGAAAAAATACCATTTCTTGATACAAAATCACCAACTGGGGCAAAAATTGATATCGTTAAGGGAGGTTGCTATGTCTCCACTCAGCGCTTCATGTTACTAATGCGTGCTATAAGGAATTGAAAAGTATCTCTTTGGTGTATTGGTTAGCACACTTGCCCGGTATGTAAGGGGATCCGGGTTCGATTCCCGGAGCAGACAAATCACTTTCTCTTCCAAATATCAGTTTTGGCATAACTTCCAGAAAATTCAATTTCTCAGTGTCCTTTGGTATTGCAGACAAGTATCTCTTATCGACCTGTACTACAGCATCCCTTTTTTACCAGTTTTTTCAAGTTAAATATAGTAAGACCCAATTATTAAAGTTTTGATTAACTAAGTTTCGTATTATCCTAGGTACTTTTTATGAATTCATTTTAAAAATTGGGGTCTATGAAACGACATGCTGAGCACTTGACGTCTTTAACTGTTCGAAAAAGCCATCTTTGATTGTTCGATTACATGGGGATTTTAATATTGTTATTTAACCTTTAAATCACACAAATATAGTCAAAAATATATCGCTCTATGTGCAAGGAACTCCTGTCCCAAATCATCAATAAGCTATTAAGCAGCCTACTAAGCTCACAATGGGATACACATGATAAAATAGTTTAAAACAGGAGGAATCATTCATTGCCTCAAAGCAACTTTAACCCATTAAAGATGACTTTGATTTTTAGAAAGAAAAAACCACTTTTGAGTGGAATCACTCCCATCATTTATTGGTAAAGAAAGAAATTATATAAAGTTTCGAATGGGAAATTTTTTCTTACCAACCAGTATCAATGGGTTAAGTGCATAATTTTTGAAAAATTTGAATTTTTTATAAACCCAGACTTCAATATCACAATTTTTTTTCAGTTTTTTATATTTATAATTTGAGAATTATTTATAATTTTTTAAATCGGGGTATCTCTCAATATCTTATGAGTGTTGAATCAGACAAAAGCAATTCTCTCGGGTACATACCTCTTGCTCTCGAGAAACTGGTTGTAGATAACTGCTATAGGTGCTACAGTCGCTGCTTGATTTTACAAACTGACACATATTCATAAAGTAGTTTTCCAATACTGAGCAATGAGCCATTTCTTTGAGTTTTCCTTATTTATTAACATTAAATTTTGCAAACTAATAGCAGAAGTCGTTGGAGTTTGCAAAAATGAACATCTGTAAATACCATTCATAGTTCTGCCTAAAAATTTAATATGTTCAAAAGTTCTTTGATATATTTCAACAGTCAATCGTTTTTGCTCAAGTTCTTTTTATTCTGGGTTCCTATTAGAAATGGCAAAATTCCAGCAGTGAATGAGCAGACAAATGTTCCTCATATTTATGCTGTCGGTGATGTTCTCGAAGGTCGCCCAGAGCTGACTCCTGTTGCTATTGAAGCTGGACAACTGCTTGCACAACGTCTATATGCAGGGAGTAACGTTCAGGTAACTATAATATTTACATCTACTTAATCATTTATTTCGATAATCTGCCCCGGTCTAGATATTCCCTACAATCACAAAAGTTTATTGATTTGTTTACTGATATAGGATTTTCAAGGATAAATGTTAGTTTTCCTTTTTTCTTTTCTAAAAAGTTTTTTCAAGTGATTTTTCATGTTTTAGTGTGATTATCAAAACATACCTACAACTGTTTTCACACCTCTGGAGTATGGTTGTGTGGGTTATTCTGAAGAGAATGCTATCGCCGCTTATGGAGATGACAATATAGAGGTCAGTTATTTTTTCTATAACATTTCAACATCTTTTGTCCTATTTACTGACTGTGATAATTTAATCTGGTCATCGCTTCAAGCATTGGAACTAAATATACAATGCATATTCTTATTTTTTGCAAGATTTGTTTTTTTACTTTTTAAATATATTGTGAAAATATTTAAAGGTTTTTGAATTCAAATTTTTGAGTTAAATTAAAAACATGAGTCTGAAAGATGGTACATTTCATGTAGCAGATACATTTTATTTTGGTGTATTATCATAGCATTCTGGGTAGAAATATTACGTGTCTATGGTGTTATGCCACACAACATGATTTAACATTGTTTATGCTTTGATAATGAAAGATTAAAGTAAAAACTATCGTTTTTACGCTAATCTTTCATTTTATCAAAGCGTAAAGAGAGGGTGAGCCAGAGTTGGAATATGGCATCTGCCACTGAAGTTTGCTTCTTTGTTTGTGCAGAAAAATGAAGACGTTTTTATTATTTGTGTCTGTTTATCTTGTGAAATAGATTGAGGTACAGACAAGTTTATGTGACTCAAGTTATCTGACAGAGTAGGAAAGAATTAGTCGCAATTGTAGTTTCCTGCCCATAATCCACAGCAATGTATTAATATACACATTAATGTTAATAATTTTGGCATTAATTTCTGTAGCTATTTGTTTTGCCACTAAAGTCTTGAATTAAATGGTGGCTACATTTTTCTTTTAAAAACTTGATCCTTTTACTTGCGTTTCTATTTCATATCTTTTTTGTGAATTATTTTTGAAAAAATTGTTTTATGCCAATTTTCTAAAAAAAAAAATTCTGCAAATAATACGCAGTGGCCTATCTATGCATTGAGAAATCCAAATAGTTTTAATGTACAATCCATGAATTTATATGTAGGAAATAGCAATACTTCAAAAATGTCCATTACTGCACAATGTGTTGAATTTTGCTTGCACAAATTTGATCTTTATCACAGAAGGAAAAACATTTTAGCTTAATTACATCACACCAATATATTTGCCACACTTTTTGGTTATGTTTATTTGACTATAATATGTATCTTTTATTACAAAAAGTCACTGTATAAGTCTGATACAATGAGTACAGCTTGTAATGAGTGATTGTCAAATAGCTAGTAAGAAATAGCTACAACAATTTTTTTGTACAAAAAATGGTCATCGAAAGTTGAAAATTATAAACAACTTTTGCTATAAGGTCAAAAAAGTATTCAAAAAAATTTCCCCTCCCATTTCCTTCGAAGAATTGAACTATGGATATTTTATATCTGTAGTCTTTCTTATTATGCACAGGATATGTGACAATTTTATTTGACTTATGTCTCTCCCAGTAATCAAGCAGCCACAGTCTGCTAGTGCTTATTTGACTAGAACTTAGTTAAAAGCCATTTCTGAATGCCTAAACACATGTTAAAACATTTCCCGATCAGCAGAAAAATGTTAGCAAATCCATAAAGTCACGGAATTGAGCAGCGATATAATAGAGAATTTCAGGTATACAGTTGGTCAACAAAATCGCTTTGGTAATACAAAATTCTATGTAAAAAACCTCTAAGTCAAGTCTTGTGGGACAAAAAATCAGTTTCATGACTGAAATCTTGTTCATTTGCTAATATTCAAACGAAATTATCTAAATGAACATTAAGATGCAGGTGTAGCAGGAGCATGGGCGGAGATAGAGAAGATGGGGAAGGGGGGCAATGCCCTCCCAGCGCCAAAGGTGGAGTCATCTGATCTAATGTATAGGTGTATATATGAATTAGCATCATCATGGCCCCCCAGACTTTCAAGTCTATCTCCATCTATGAGCAGGAATTTTCTATAATTACCTGACGGAAAAAATTCAAATTTACTTGTGACAAGAAGTTTGTTATTATGACAATTTTTTTTCAGTGATTGTGAGCTCTCACTATAACAGACTTTACTGTATTTTTTAGAAATTACAAGTGACTACACATCAAACATCTATAGCTTATCTATTAGATAATGTTGTCCCAATGCGGTTCTTTGTATTGTTATGAAAGTATATTATGTAAATACAGTAGAACCTTGTTTATCCAAACATAAGTTTTCCAACAACTCGGTCAACCAAACACCTTTTCAACCTAACTTGTTTTCAGTTTTCTATAGTCAGTGAAGCTGAACACAGTTGGTATTTTCTTGGAACTTGAATCCTCTTATTTCTCCACTGGATAGCTTCATTCTATTATACACAATAATCCACTTTTAAAAAATTGTACATACCGTACCTGTGAGCTATTGATGTAAGTAGGGGAGTATTCGGGTACAGTTAATATAGTTTTAAATGATTGACAAGCAAACAAACATGTGAATAGGAGCAGATTTAGCTGCCATCTTTTTTTTTTTTGCCTGACAAATTCATCTTAATCTTATGGGGGGGGGGGAGGTGCCTATGAGAGGGAGGAGAGCGTCAACAAAACAGTTATTACGATTTTGCTGGGGGAGGGGTATCATTTGTTGCTGAATTTAAATTTATTCTTTTGCGTTATCGAATTTGTTTCAAAATCAATTTTCAAATTTTTCACTTTTCCAAACACCTTTCAGTTCCGCTGTATTCGGATAATCGAGGTTCTACTGTAGTCCATTTATCCCTTGTTATGTAATTCTCATACGTGAATAGTCATTATCTTATGTGAAAATGAAAATTAGGCATCCCTCTGCAAATGTTGCCAAATTAACAATGAACTTGGTAAGTCTGGCAACAGCTTCGATTTGGCGATGTCACAGTGCCAAAAGAAACATATAAATCTTACGAGAATTGTGAAGATTGTTCTGCAAGGTTTCTTTTGTCTATATAGTGGTGCCGCGCCAGAATAGAGCTATTGAGTTTTGTTGAGACTCAATAGATCTCTTGTATGTGAGACAGTTACTTCTGTGTATATGAGAGAGTATTCGTCAAATTTTTTTTCAACTTTGATTTAAATTTTTTCATCAATCTCTGCTTGTAAATACGTGTAAATAGCTGTTCTGTGAAATAAATCTGTGTTGTATTTTGAATTGCTTCATGCTTTGCCATCGCGAGTGCTTGTGAGACACATTATTCGGAACAGTGTTGCACCTTTATTCTTCTGCTATTTTACTCTGCACAAGAGGATTATAAAGGTCTGCCAGTCTGTATACACTATCTACCAATAAGTATTTGGACACCTGTGATAGAAAAGAAAAACTAACTTTATTCAAAATCAATAGTTGGTAGAGCCTCCACGAGAGGCAATTACAGCGTGAACGCTCCGGGGCATACTTTCCACAAGTCCTTGTGTGACGGCTAGTGGTATTTTCTTCCACTCGGCTTGGAGAAGACATGTCAGTTCCTTCACCGATTTTGGACAGGTAAGGCACCCCTTAATTCGGCGATCCAACTCGTCCCAGAGGTTCTCGATAGGGTTCAGGTCTGGGCAGGCCAGTCCATTCGATGAACCCCATTGGCACCATACCAAGCCTTGGTTAACCTCGCAGTATGACAGCTGGCATTGTCGTCCTGGAAGTAACAGGGGTCCACCCCGTAAAACTGCCACAACGTAGGAAGCACATTGTCATCCAAAATAGTGCAGTAGGCATCGGCGTTGAGCTTACCATGAATGGGGACCAAGGGTCCCAGTCCATACCAGGAGAAACACCCCCAGACCATAATTCCACCTCTGCCGAACTTGACTGTTGGCACAATGCATTCTGGCAGGAGACGTTCTCCAGACAGATGCCAGACCCTGCCATCCGAACAGTAGAGGGTGAACCTTGATTCGTCGCTCCAAAGAACCCGTTTCCACTGATCTATGGTCCAATTTCGATGTGGTTTGCACCACATTAACCGAGCAACGCGGTTGGACTTTGTGATCAAAGGCTTATGGGCAGCAGCACGACCATGAAAACCAATCAGATGTGCTTCCTTACGGATGGTATTCATTGAAACAATACTCCCTGATGCCTGTTGAAACTCCTCGCGGATGAGGGCCATCGGTTGGGTGCGGTTCTTCCGAATTTCTCTGGACAGCACCCGTCGGTCTATATCTCCCAGTTTCGTTGGTCTGCCGACTCTGGGCAAATTCCGACAATCACAGCTCACCTTCCACTTCTTAATCACATAGGCCACTGTTGATTTCGGGTACTTCAGCTCGCTAGATATGTCCCTTAAGGATCGGTCATTTTTGTGATACCCGATAATTATACCTTTCTCGAAATCAGAGAGCTCCGAACTGTGCTGCATCTTGCATGCGACTAATGCCGATGTTGTTTCCTACACGATATATACCGGCGGAGGGCGTGACGTATCTCAGGACCACAGATATCGTCATTTGCATAGGTGTCCAAATACTTATTGGTAGATAGTGTATAATGAAAAGGAATTTCTGAACTTGTGGGAATGAAACAATGTTTTCACGTGTAGAAAAATGAGTGAATGTGAGAAATGAGTGAAGTACGAGAAGACTTTTTTCGGGGTCTGGTTACAAAGTAGTTTTGTCTTGGATTTCATTTATATATATTTCCACGTGTTCCATTCTTCCTAGAAAAATCAGTGTATTCCAAGTTGCCGATAATTCATGTTGATTATTATTTTTATTAGAAAAATAAGCTGTATTTCTTTGTTCTTTCTCTTTTTTTAATATTTGGTTCATTATGCTCGGGGGGAAGAAACCCTTTTTCTTGCCTGATTTAAAGCAGTTGCTATATTGTGTAATTCTTGATTCTGGTGTTGATATTGCTGCCAGAGTGGCATGTTGGTAAGATTATGACACCCGCTCCCATCCTGGACTGGGACTTTTGACAGGCCCCTCTTTAGTCAATTTATAGTCTGAAAAAACAAAATAATGGCAATCATCCCAGGGCTGGAATACTGTCAGCCCCCCACCCTTGTGTAGGCCACGAGTGCTCATCTCCCACTGTGAAATTTGCCGTCAGGTCCCAGGTTTTAACCGGGGGTCAGAATATAGATAACAGAATATGTTCCCTAACAATCTTGATTGCTTGTCTTTTAATTGCCCGATTTACATGTCAAAATAGAAAATGAGACTTATAAACTGGTTTACATGATGCATATTTTTTGAATTTCAGGTTTATCACGCCAGTTTTAAACCCCTTGAATGGACTGTTCCAGAGGGACCAGATAACATGTGCTACGCAAAATTGATATGTGTCGTTTCAGAAAATGTGAGTTTGCATTTTTGTTAAAGTATTTTACAGTGTATCTTTCAGTTTAACAAGTTTGCTTTATCAAGTTCCATTTGTAAAGGATCCTTGGCAAAAAATTCTTAAATACAGTAGATGCTCGATTTTACGAACCTTTAATTTATGAACTGCATGTTTTTATGAACTAATCTTCTGGTCCAAAAAATTAATTCCTTTAAATGTCCTTCCCATTCACGAACTTCAGATTTTACAAACTAATTTTTCACTTCCATAAGGTTTTGTAAAAATGAATGTCGACTGTATAATTTGATGCGACATCAGTTTTGTTGATCTGAAATTAAGTTGCATGCAAGTGGTTTGATGTTTGGGACTGACTATTTAGCAAATCAATGTTCAATGTATTATTTCGTATCTATCTCGGCTGGAATTGTTAGTTTCTCCATATTTTGGTTGAAAATATCTTTCAAAAGACATTTTTTCAGATAGTCATTCACATGGAAGAGCTTTTGCTGTATGCTTAATCTTTACAATGGCAATTTCAAGGTATCTCAGGTTCTTAAAGCTTTCTCAAAACGGCAACCCAGTGCCCAATTAAGTTGTAATTTTTCTTTTCCTGATAACATGTTTTCCTTCCCTGTCCTGTCAATCAACTGCCAGTGGGCGGGGTCAGTTTTTGCTCAAAAAGTCTGGTGACAGAAAGGGAAAGATACTTTTTTCCCCCTTACTTCGAGGTAGTATAGCATTGCCTATAGCATAAATAACAACTATTTTTTCCCTCTTCCTTGTTTTTTTTTTATTTTGTGTTGGGGGGGGGGGCGGCATTTGTCAGCTTGCAATCAAAAATTTTTTTTTTGTGAAAATGTGGCAATTTCTAGAAGCTTTAGTGATTTCCAGTGTGGCAGTTATAATGCGGATCAGGAAAATTTTAAAAACCACTTAAAGGGTTAAGTAGAAATAATCACTTTTCTAACCTCGAGCGGTCAAGGATATTTTTGCGGTGATAAATTAATTTCTTGGACTGCCAATTTTTGGAGGACAATATCGGAAAAAAAAATGTTATGTCTTTATAGACCATATGCATGAAGACATGTTGACTGTTTTTCTTGGTTTGATAATTTTTCAAGGATTTTTGCAGTATCTCAAAGTGTGTTTGTGGCCACTTTAATTTCATGTATTAATGAATATACGAGAAGAAAGATACTTGTCTGCTTTGAAATGCGATTTTCTCAGTCCAAGAAAATATTTGGCTCTATTTAGTTGACCTTGAGCGAAAAACATTAGTGAGATCTTAATTATAATGAAAGATTAACTTTGCTTGAGATTCATATTTGAGGTGCCTGTCAAGAATATATTGCGCCGTCTGGTTCAATATTTTCACATAATAAAATTTGATGTTGGTCTATTGTCTGTGAATATAGTTGGAGCTGTAGAACACCTACAAAATATTGGTGTGCGACCATATTTAGTAGGATTGAAATATGATTTTTATTATGTGGGCGTCACATGGTTTGGTGTGAATGCTCGTTTTGTTAAATTGTTTTTACTAAGCCAACTCAAAATCATGATTTAGAAACATTAATCATAATAGAAATAGTAAAGCAATGTAATTTACAGCGGAACCTCAATAACTCAACACCCCAAACAAGAGTGTAAAACAAGTTGACTTAAACAGATGTGAAGTTTGCGACGTTTCTTTTATCTTACCCTTAATTATTTCTTTTAAGAATGTTAATGTACTGGTTAAACAATTTGATTTATATCGTGTGCATTAGTGATGTGTAAACTGTGGCCCACTTTTGAGGTTCCGATACTACATAGATTACGAATGAGAATCTAACAAAAACTTTAATGAACATCCAGTAGAGACACGCATGACAATCACAATGATCTAACATTCGAATGCCCCACTATTGCCATTCTGTGACTCGTTATACTAATAATTGATATAAGGTTATTTGATTTTTTGACC
Source organism: Pholcus phalangioides (assembly GCF_987345545.1). Lineage (NCBI taxonomy): Eukaryota > Metazoa > Arthropoda > Arachnida > Araneae > Pholcidae > Pholcus > Pholcus phalangioides. The sequence goes on along the minus strand of NW_028301608.1, from coordinate 1,020,460 downwards.
TTAAATTTAACTCATCACTAGACATACTTAATGAGACACTAGACCCCTTGAGTTAATTTTTAATTAACTCAAGGGGTCTAGTGTTCAACAGTTAATTTTTAATTAACTCAAGGGGAAGGCTGTGAAGAAAGGGGAAAAATTTCCCATTACCCCTGTATCCCAGGTTCGCACTCATCCGAGTCAAAAAACACTAAATTAACATTAGGAAAAAGAAATCGGAGACAATGAGCCAAGCTAGACAACATTTCAGTTACACGTGAGATTTAATGAAAGTTTAGATATTCAGCAATTTTTAAAGGCGGGGCGTTCATGTCTGTTTCAAATACAGGTTACACAATCAAACAATCATTAGGAGGGGGAAGTTAATTGGTTCTGGGGTTGAAAACTTGGCGGGGAAACATCAATACGGCAAACACTTACATTATTAAATAAAGAATTAATTATGTGTGGACACCATTGGCAATATTAAGGGGTCTTAGGGGAGGACAGAGAATTAAAATAGATGGGAAATTAGAGTTCACTTACTGATCGACATAACCGGCAGTGGCGGCTGGGAAAGTGGAAGTGAGCTTGGGAAGTGCAGTGGTGAGTACCTCATTGCCAGCGAGGTCCAGTCCTGGTGGTGCTGTGTAACGTTACCATTTAGGCCCCGCCGGAAATGGTCCTTTTCTAGTCATTTTTATATTTTTACTACATTTAACATTGATTGTGGAATCGATCGGCGAGATGATGTGCCGCCGATCGGCCGCCATGTTACGATCTTTTGCTCTGCCAGATGCCGAATGTCGTGCAATATTTTGAGTTCATGTGAATATGTAAATTTCTCAAATGTTACGTTGATTCTAGCGCCACAGAGTCTCGATATGGATTGGTTCCGGTAATGTAAGATGGGGAAATTTTCCTTATATGCCGGTAGTGTGCAACGAACAGTCAAGTTGGTCCTTGGACGTTGATCGTTACATTTAATTTCATCCCGCCTCGTTCCAGCCATGAGTTGATGATCTAGCAGGGTGCCTCGGCACTGTTCGATTCGTTGATCTTCCTCTTCATCTAGTCAAAAATCACTCAGCCTGTGGTGCTGTGTAACGTTACGGTAATGTAAGATGGGGAAATTTTCCTTATATGCCGGTAGTGTGCAACGAACAGTCAAGTTGGTCCTTGGACATTGATCGTTACATTTAATTTCATCCCGCCTCGTTCCAGCCATGAGTTGATGATCTAGCAGGGTGCCTCGGCACTGTTCGATTCGTTGATCTTCCTCTTCATCTAGTCAAAAATCACTCAGCCTGTGGTGCTGTGTAACGTTACGGTAATGTAAGATGGGGAAATTTTCCTTATATGCCGGTAGTGTGCAACGAACAGTCAAGTTGGTCCTTGGACGTTGATCGTTACATTTAATTTCATCCCGCCTCGTTCCAGCCATGAGTTGATGATCTAGCAGGGTGCCTCGGCACTGTTCGATTCGTTGATCTTCCTCTTCATCTAGTCAAAAATCACTCAGCCTGTGGTGCTGTGTAACGTTACGGTAATGTAAGATGGGGAAATTTTCCTTATATGCCGGTAGTGTGCAACGAACAGTCAAGTTGGTCCTTGGACGTTGATCGTTACATTTAATTTCATCCCGCCTCGTTCCAGCCATGAGTTGATGATCTAGCAGGGTGCCTCGGCACTGTTCGATTCGTTGATCTTCCTCTTCATCTAGTCAAAAATCACTCAGCCTGTGGTGCTGTGTAACGTTACGGTAATGTAAGATGGGGAAATTTTCCTTATATGCCGGTAGTGTGCAACGAACAGTCAAGTTGGTCCTTGGACGTTGATCGTTACATTTAATTTCATCCCGCCTCGTTCCAGCCATGAGTTGATGATCTAGCAGGGTGCCTCGGCACTGTTCGATTCGTTGATCTTCCTCTTCATCTAGTCAAAAATCACTCAGCCTGTGGTGAAGTGTGTACGAGATGTCGGCTCTCATCCTTGAAGGGTTATTCATCTGGTTCACCTCTTCGGACGCCTGATGGTGTTGCAATGGAGCCTCCCCCCTCTCCAGGAGACCGCACGGATAAATCAAGAAGTGAACTGTGGCCCAAGTCCCGGAGAGGTGGCCCAAATCTGGTCAGCCACCCCAATATTCCTCCAAAGTGGTGGCATGTAGGTGGTAGTAGAGGGGGGGGGGGTCCTTCCGTTTATTGACTTTGGGGAGTTTTCTGAGAGATCGTCCTACAGCATCTCCTCACAGCAAGCGAAAAACAGGACGTCTCAAAACGTTCTCCGTGGAGTATTTATGCCCTCTGCAGCTCTCTCCCCATCTGGGTTCCTCCCTGATCCTGATAGGCAGCCGTAGCTCACATGGTCGTGACGATGGATATTTTTCTTCACCGTGAAAGCGCGCCAAAAATATGACTTGCATTCGAGGAGAAACACCAGGAGAGGGTGGGAAGAAAAAAATGGTTGCCTCTCACTGACAAAAAAAAAAAAAAAAAAAAAAATTTCAATGTCTGTCCTAACAAAGGAATTTTACAAAAATGGGAATTTCAACCGAAATTCTGGATCGAAAGTTCTGAAATTTTGACTGAAAATTCTTTAATTTATTCCCCATCAAATGAGACCACTCTATGTGCTGGGAAACAAGGGTAAGACACCAAAATTTAAGGATTTAATTGTTGCACATGTGGGGCAATACTCAGTACTAATTAAGCCAATTCATTTATGTGGAAGGTGTTTTTATGGGGGGTTTTGCCTGCATGGGGATTTGGGAACATTGGGTTGTGACATGGGGATTTATTCAAACATATTTTTTCATTAATTTCCTTGAATATCATAAAAAAATAACAATGATGGTAATTAGTGATTATGTGGCATGTTTTGTGTGGGGTTTACATCATGTGATGGGGAAAATTGTGTGTATGCGAGAGTTTGTCAATTCCAAAATAATAAGTATGACAATTTTCAGCCTCAATAAAACATGTAATAATGAATAATAATGATCGAGTAATTAATGATTTTGTAGTTTGTTTTTTATGGGTAGGCCACATATTCAAATAAGGAGTATTTAAGTGTGCATGTGTGTATGATGAATGAGTGGAATAAATAATCATGGTACATTTTCCTTCAATTTCTATTTTAGTAATAGTCGAATCCTGTTTTAACAAATACTGTTATAGCAAAATTCTCGCTTTAACGAGCACTTTTCTAATCCTCCAAATAAGTTTACATAGGGAAAATGCAGACCTGGAATTCCTTTATAACGAAGTCACTTCTCCGGTCTCTTGGAATTCGTTATAACTGGATTCAGCTGTGATAATAATAACTGTGATGATAATGATGGTGACATTACTTCTTCCATTTTTCCCATTCTCCATAACATGACGGTAATAAATTAATAACATCTTCCTTTCGTGGAAAACGATAAGTTTCTTGTAATTTGTGAGAGTAAGTCAGCCTGAATGGAGGCTTCACCAGTCTCTGAGACGTTGGTTCGAATCCCACCCCCGCCACCATGTTTAGTGATACAATACTACATCGATTACAAATGAGAACCTAACGAAAACTGTAATAAACATCCAAGCAGAGACATATGACAATCACAAAACGATCCAACATTTGAATGCCCTACTGTTGCAATTCCATGACTCGTTATACTACTAAATGATAATCAATTAATAAAATCTTTAACATATCGGTTATGAAATGTTTTATAATAGTTTTATATTATATTTGTCTGTCAATTTTTTTTTTGGCCTGATCTTAAAAAAAAAGTTTGCCTATCACCGATCTACACCAAGCTTTTTTATTCAGTCTTTTGCTCCGAAAATGTTTTTCATTGTTGCCTACCCTTCCAAGAGCAATCCTATAGGATCCTATATTGTATCTAAAACTATTACTACCCCATGTACTTTCCATTGCTCACCAGAAGGTAATATTGCTCATTTTGGGAAACACAAATCTACACGTTGAAAAAATGCTTTGATATACTATTTTCTGTGTAAAGATTTTGTATTGAGAAAAATTCTTTATTATCCCTAATCCGTAACGATCTGTTACTTGTGAATGAGCAGTGCAATTGTCGAAAGTAAGGGGAAACTTTTTTTTCTCTCTTGAAAATTTCTTTATTTTGCTCACTTGACCAACTTGAATCATCCACACCTATTTGTGGTTTTTGTAGCTCGCAGTTAGTGTTTTCAGGTTTCAAACAGCATGAAATAACAGTAGGCGTTGAGCGCAATCTTAGACTTATCCTTCCTTATGGTGAGTGATGGAGGAGTTTAGAGAATAATTACACATGTGAGCTTCACAGAAATAAAATATGTATTACAATAAAATTTATAAACATAACACAAAGACAGTTGTTGTGCATGTTCTTTCTGCAGTGACAACAAGTGGAAGTGTGTGGGTGTGTGAGAGATTTAAGCTCGCTTGGCGAGAAATTAGCCAAGCTCAATTATTGGCTCGCTTGGTGAGCTTAAATCTCACCAAACATCGGCAGCATTTGCTGCAGACTAATGACACAATGCAGTAGAATGAAGTATTGTTGAAATGCACGTGAGCAATTGAAACAAATTGAATTGCATTGCCCGATACACATGAAATTTAAAGTACTTGTAGATAAAACATTTACTTGACATATTATTCAAAATTAATCGTAAAAGTTTTGAGTAAATGTGACCACTTTGTCCAGGGATCAACTCTTTACTTTGCACAGTGTCATAGAATGTTTTTGAATTGGCTAATGCACAGGCAATTTCTAAAAATTAGTTGTAATAACATGATAAAAATCAGTCGACTTTGTAACATTGTTAAGCAATCATGTGCAGAGTTGGGGCGAGAACCCCCCCCCCAATTGTTGGAGACCCCTTTCCCATTTGAACTCTGTTTTGAGTGATTCATGGATTTATAAATGCTGCATTACCAGGATGGTCAAGTTTACCCAAATGATGAGTTTGTTGTGGTTCCACTGTATTATATAGAAGTAATATAATACAGCCTGGTTGTGACGAGGTGAATTAACCCTTTTTTGCATAATCTGGATTATCCAATATTTAAAAAAAATTGCAGTTATATCATGTTTACACGTGTGTTGATTCAAGCATTCGGTTTTAAAAACATGAATCCATAACATTGTTTCATTGTTCAGCGGCATAGCCGAGAGGGGGTGAGGGGAGTCTTTGGCTTTGTTGTGGTCAGTATTATCACATTGTGCGAGAAATGGCTTGGTAATAAATCAAAATTATGAAGGGATTTTATGATTGTCTCTATATTATGACTCTCATGCTATGCCCCTGTCATCTTTTCCTGCATTTGCAATTCTGCCAAAATTATAAGTACATTTTTGTGTGTGTGTGTGTGCATGCCATGCTTCTGCTGATTTTATTCAAATGTGTGTATAATTTGTTTTGATTCTTCGTTGAAAGATTGATAAGCCATCATCAAGTGTCGATGGTTTCAAAAACACAAGCCTGAGTCTGTCAAAATTATTGATATCACTTTGGCAGTGGCTGTGCTCAATTGTGGGGTATACTGCTGGAAATAATTTGGAGTTTCAAAGAAGAGACAAGATTAATCAAGAAAAAGACGAGCAATCTCAGGTGAATGACATTTGTTGTAGGATTATCTTGAACAAAGATTGCAAATGTCTAAAAACGTTAAGGTCATCCACTTTAGAGTCATTTTATCATTGCTATGAATGGGAAAATGCCACTTATAGTCAGGCTGATAATGATCAGAGTATTACACACAAAAAATTCACTTCAGAGATGGGCGACTATTAGATGTGGGGGAAAAAGAATATTGAGTTTTCTAATAAATATTTTTAGTATTAATTTTAAGCCGTTTAAGTTCAAAAAATGTTGAAAGTGCTTTGAAAATTTTTTATGCAAAATGTTGAAAGTGCTTTGAAAATTTTTTATGCAAAATTTTATGAAGAAAACAATGTCATACGATGAGATATCTCATCAATGCAGATGAAAGGGTTGGGAAAAAACCTTTTTTTTTTATAGCTTGAAGATGATTAACTAATGCCTGTAAAACTTTTTTCATCAATATGAGATGAACTATGTTATTTTTTCAGCTTTGAATATAAAATACTTTGCGTAAAATCAAACCTTGTTAAGATGAGGGCAGAGGGCACTGAAAATATTTTGTATTACCTGAATTTCTGACAATGATTGCTAAAGGTTCCCTTGTTAAACACAGTACAATATACTGTATTCAAATGTTCATGACATATTAAGCTATTTTCCCATTTAATAAACACTCTTATAATGAAAAAGAAATATGTATAACACTAAGGTATTTGCATATCTGTCGAGAACTGTACTACATTTATATAAAATTATGAATTTCTAGAACAGTGAAATTGAGTGATACACCTATGCAGCTGGTATCTCCAACCTGTTGCTTGCAAGCATTGTGGTTCTCACCTAAGGAATGATATATGCTTATTCCTGATTTCAGGGTACATTATGTTTGGATTCAAGACATTTAGACTCGCATGCTGCTTGAAGGCTGCGGTTTCGACACCAGCGACAGGTTTTCTAATACATTTCTGAATGCAGAATTAAAAGGATGTTTATTCTATTTAGTAAAAAATATAAAGCAGTGTCTCGCTGCTGAATATCTTACTCATAGATATAACACTGATTCAGACTTAGCTCTACAGGCTCAATGATTGCTGGTATGAAGCTACTATAATTCCTAGTTTGGCTTTTGTGCCCATGACCAATGTTGAGGATACAATTGACGTTTTACAAGGAGTGAATGAAGATAATGTGCCAGCTATTGATGAATGTTTGATACCAATATTATATATATATAAATTATTTCAAAGACAATTACATCGGAAAATTGTGTCGAAACATCAGCCACAGTTTGAGCCAGCAATTTTGTCCTGTTATAAGCATACTGTTCATGACTAAGCACGCACAAATAACTATGCCGAAGCAGCTCATCGACATTTGCTAATAAAATTTGGTGCTGACCTCCTAACTCTGTGGAAATTCATAGATAATTTTTTTTTTTTAAATTTTAATAAACTGTAAATGATTGGTTGTAATGATTTGGCGAGTTGTCTGGTGCCCAAATGAGATGAGTGTCATGCATTCAAACAGTATAAGTCTAAGTGTCATGCATCCAATCAGTTGCATCCCAACGGCAACATCCAAATGACCTGCTCAGCCAATTTTATGTTTGCAAAATATACATAGATGGACTCTCCAATTTTAAGTACTCCATACAAAGTGCATTCAAAATTTTGAATTGTGGTGATTTAAGTTGAGGAAAAACTCAGTTAAAAAAATTGATGGCAGTACTACACATAACAAGCATTACTCAGAAACAAACTTTACGGAAGGTTAACTATACATACACACACATTCCAACATATACCAATTTGTTAGAGGTTCTGCAGAGAAATATGGACGAGGTCCATGTCTGGTTTAGTAGTAGTAGTGGTGATTTAAGTCTAACCTTCTGTCAGAGTTTCCATATAGGTGCTCTCTGAATACCATGAGCACATGTTGTGTTTATTACTTGAAATAGGGGGAAGAATTCAGAAATATATACAGCCCGGAAATATATATCCAGTCTATATATTTTCCAGCGTGGCCCAGGTTTTTGACCACCTGCTTATATATCTTCGTTGAAACAGAGCGTCGGGCCATGTTCTGGTTAGGAGGAGTCGTCCATCTATACAGGGTTCCCAGCAACCTGGAAAGTCAGAGTTGATTGAATAGATTTTGCTGGGAACCCTGCAAAATAGTGGGAATGTCAGGTATTTAGAATTTAATAGCAACAACCGCAGTGGTAAAACAAAGTTAATCTGTTTCCTAAACTTTTTGTTCCATTGTTCCCTGGCCCACAATTTTTTTTTCTCTCATTGACCCCCATCCCATCTCAAGCCAACCCACAAGATCCCATACTAAACCTGCAACTTTTACTGCCATTCCCCTGGATCTTCCCACCACCCCCAGGTGGCAATCAATCAGTATCTGAAAGAAATTCCGGTTGTAAGTGTGACTAGGTCCCGTGTGGTGAAATGATAAAACTTGTTTTTCTTTCCCATATAACTGGTTTAAAAAATATTAAATTGTGCGGTTTTTTTTATTTATTTTAGATTTATAAAAATGACTTAAAAAGGGAAAAAATGAGTCTGGTCCAACCTTAGCTTCAAAATATGCAAAAAGAAAAGTTTCAAAGAAAAATTGATAACTATGAACAAATCCCCCCTCCCACCATGCTATGATATTGGTCCATTCCGTTGTTGGTAACAGTGATAACTCTATGCAAGTGATAACATTATCCATGATTCCAATCAGCATAGACTTTATTATTTATTGCGTATACCAGTGTTTTCCTTAAAATGAGCAATGCCATCCCCTGGGCGGTGATAGATGTTATGGGTATAAATAGGATCCATTCTGTGGGTTCCCGTGAGTTAAGGGAGATGAGAGAAAAAAAATTAAAGGGGGGTGAGGTGATGGAACAATATATATAAGTTTGGGAAACTGATGTGTGTATGCAATACCTAATATAAATATTTTGTTTCGTTATTCAAGATGTAATTTCCACATGAAAAACAAGCTTTATTTAAATGTCTATTATATTTTCTTTTCACCATCAGGAAAAGATAATAGGTTTCCATTATTTGGGTCCAAATGCTGGTGAAGTAACTCAAGGATTTGCTTTGGGTATGAAAATGGGAGCTACAAAAACAGATGTTGACGCCCTTATTGGTATTCATCCAACATGTGCAGAGGTAAGATGTTTTGTTTAAAAAATTGTAACTGAATCTGTGAATCTGTTACTGCCTAAGGATTATTTATTTGGGGGGGGGGGAAGGGGTGCTATTTTTCTCTTCCATTCTTTTCTTTGCTTTATTAGTAGGCAAACATATTACAGAAGTGTTTTCTCTATATGTACATTGGAAGAGGTGGGGGGGGGGAACCTTATTTTTTCTCCCGCCAACGTAGTGTCATATTGACTGCCTTCTGTGCCGGCAAATTTCCTTCCATGACCATTTCTATGGTGAACAGGCAAGAGGTTTGAAATCATTATAAAAATGGCATACTTGCCAACTACTATGGAATTTCCACCATGAAATACAAAACTAATGTGAATCATGAAAAACATTACAAAAATCTGGTAAAATTTTAGAAACTTTTGTTCAAGGATTTCCATTATCCTATTGAGTAAAAAATGGCATCACGCTAAGACTGCATTTCCAAAGAATAAATATCTTATTAATAACAAATCAATCAATTGGCATGAAAAGGTACGGTTTGCACTATGATAACTTATCGTGGCCTAGTAATCTTTTTGATAAATGAAAGAAAATTTCACTTACTGATGGAACTGTAAAACGAAAAACTCGATCTATATGTATTTAAAATTTATTTTCTCTGTCTGTTCTCTATACGAATCTAGAATTTCATACCAATCTTTGCCAAATTTCTTTATATGTACCAAACAGGTCCCAATTTAAACAATAGGGTACTTCAAAAGTTTGTCAGAGTTGCACAAATGCCCGATAGTCAAAATACTGTCCAGCAACAATGACTTTTGGAATGCCTACTTTGGTTCCCAAACAACAGTTTGTCATTTTTTTAATACTTCCAGTATATGAAGGAAATGTGAGCAGCACCAGTGGTTACTGCTAGTTTGATGCCAAATGTCCCATTCACAATTTTTTCTAAAGTTGAAAAAAATTTAGAATTTTTTTTGGGAAGGTGGGGGATTACATATATTTTCACGTTTTTCAATAAATATAACATATTAGAGCTTGCGATTGTGAAGAAAGTTCACCCAAGCTTGTATTCTCTATCGTGGAAGTCTTTAGATCTTGTACGTTTTTCAATAATATTTGTCTTAATTTATGAGACTGTTAATAATTAGTCGAATAACTATGCATTTTTTTAAAGTTATGTCTGAAATTAGTTGTGATTTGGTTGTTTGAATGCTGTCCGATGTTTTTCTTGGCAACTAAAACAGCCATTGCCTTTAAATTTTTAATTGCAAAAAAAAAAAAAAAAACCAGAAAATATGAGGATTCCTAGAATAGTGAAAATTCAGTTTGTAGGATATTTTCATTTTTCATCATGATACAAATACAAATACAAATACAACGCCACAACAGGCAAAATGCCCAACGAGGCGGCTGATAAAAAGATGCCCATAAAAATATGGTTGTCATATGTTTCAAAAATACAGCAACCCAATTAAAAATGCAATTAACACAAATTACAAACAATATATACACATGATAAAATATTATACAATGCCCATAAAGAATACTTATGGTTGTCTTATTCTAAGAATGGATAGCTTCTCGATTTACCCCAACATGTTTATCGTATTTCTTTTTAAACGTGTCAATTGTGTTACAATTTACTACCTCCGGGGGTAAGCTATTCCATTTATTAACAACCCTATTGGAGAAAAATTCCCTGTGACACCATAACCTTGCATTGTCCCTCACCAATCGATACTGGTGTCCCCTTGTAAAAGCAGTCGATTGGCGGTGTACTAAAAGTTCATGGTCCATCCTATCCATCCCATTGAAAATTTTGAACACTTCGATCATATCTCCTCGACACCTGCGTTCATCCAATGTAAACATATTCAAAAAATGAAGTCTTTCTTCATAACTCAAGCCCTGTGTGCCAATAAGGACACGCGTAGCTCTTCTCTGCACCCCTTCAACCAAGTCTATGTCCCTCTGTAGGTATGGTCTCCAAAACCTTACAGCATACTCCAGTCCAGGACGAACTAAGCCTCGAAAAAGCGGAAGAATGACTTTAGGAGAACGCGAAGAGACCTTTTTGAAAATGAGACCAAGCATTCTATTCGATTTTTTGACAACCGCTGAACAGTGTTCAGAAAACTTAAGTCGCTCGTCAATGAGAATTCCCAAATCGGTGACTCTAGTTGCATCCGGGATAGTGACACCATTCAACTCGTAAGAGAACCGTGGGTTGTTCGAACCAAAATGAGCGACCATGCACTTATCTACGCTAAACGTCATGCTCCATTCATTTGCCCATGCTGCAATCTTGTTTAAGTTGGTCTGGAGCAACTCCCTATCGCTTTCATTTCCGATTACCCCCATTAGCTTCACATCATCTGCGAATTTGCTAGTAATTCCATCGATACCCTGATCGAGTTTATCGATAAAAAGTGAAAAAAGTATGGGGCCAAGGACACTTCCCTGAGGAACTCCACTTGTGACGTCTGTCCAACCAGAGAATTCCCCGTTCACCATAACTCGTTGCGACCTGTCTCTTAACCACGATTCTATCCAATTCAGCAAGTTGCCCCCTATTCCAATCTCGTGTAAACGCTTCAAGAGTTTGCCATGTTGGACCCGATCGAATGCCTTCTGGAAATCAAGGTAAACAACGTCGACATTTTTGCTCTTACCCAAAGCCTTAGTCACGTAATCATAGAAGCAAAGGAGGTTAGTTACACATGACTTCCCCTTCCTGAACCCATGCTGATTATCCGACAATACATTATTCTCGTCTATCCACTTCACAAACTGCCTTTTGATGATAATTTCCAAAATTTTCGAGAGGGAGCTCGTCAAACTCACTGGACGATAATTAGACACCACTTCTCTACTACCCTTCTTAAATATCGGAACAACGTTAGCCAGTTTCCAATCTCTCGGGACGATACCCTCAGCAACACTACTCCTGTATATCTGTGCGACTGGCCCCAACAATTCATTAGCACCTTCCCTGAGAACCCTGGGATAGATATCATCTGGTCCTGGTGCTTTGCTTGCACATACATTTCTTAGAAGATTTAGGACCTCCACGTCTTCCACTTGAATATCGTTGAGCGTTTTATTACCCCATGCAACACCCGTATATCGAATATCATTATCTCCATTAAAAACCGACGCGAAAAAGTCATTGAAAGCACTACACATGCCTACATTGCTCTCTACTTTTGAGCCTCCTATCGAGAGGGGGCCAACTGTCCCCTTACATCCATTATTGACGTATCGAAAAAATGATTTTGGGTCAGAGCCAATGTTATCTGCCAACCTAGATTCAACTTGCTTTTTACTATCCCTTATCGCTTTCTTCAACAGTCTTCTTTTATCAGTAAACAATGATAGGTCACCTCGTCCACTTTTATACTCTCTGAATGCTCTTTTCTTTTCAAGATAAAGGTTCCGCACGCTATCCGTGAACCATAGAGGGTGTGATGTACAAACACGCTTTTTTCGAACAAAGGGTATGACGTCGTGCAAAACAGAGGACAGCTTCGTACTAAATTCTTCCCATTGACTTACCACCCCTACTGATTCCAACCGGTCTTTGAAAACTTCCGCTAACCTTCTTCGCAAAACATCAAAGTTAGTTCTCCGAAAACAAGGAACCAGTCTTTTGTTATCAACCTTACCCGAGGAAAAGTTACAGAGAAATCTGACGATACGATGATCACTGGAAGAAAACTCTTCCCCCACCGAAACATGATGTTCATACATTACATTTTTACTACATGTTTTACATTGTGTGTCAGCATCGTGTTATTCATTATATTTTTTCCCACATTATGTTGTATATTATACTTTTCAGCATCATGTTAGTCGTTATATTTTTCAGGATCGTGTTATACATTATATATTTTTTCATGTTATACATTATATATTTTTTCATGTTATACATTATATATTTTTTCATGTTATACATTATATTTTCTTCATAAAGAGCCTCATATAATTTTTACAGAATTTTTATGACTATTTTTAGAAAATTTTGGACCTGAAGAAAATATTTTTTGTGAAAATGTTTGTTTCTTCAAAGTAGGCGATCGCCCAATGAACGAAAACTAAACAACAGTAAATGGAAAACACTAGGGAATTTGAATTTCTAAGATAGAAGCGTGTGGTGGTGGGGGGAAAGATAAAGCTTACAGCTTATTTAACATTTGTTATTCAAATTATGATTTAAAAAATTATCAATTTCTCGGAGAGTCATTGCATAGCTCCTTGAAGGAAAGCACTTCAAAACCATAGAACTGAATATAATTCGAGTGGGGAAAATAAAATTAGAGATAGTAGCCAACCACTGCAACTCTTCTGATGACAGTCATGTGATCACATGACGCCCGCTGCATGAAAGAAATTAATAGACTTGCCTACTATATTAGGTATCTCCTCTAAGATATGTACATGTTGCGGCAAAAGCCTGAAGACAAGTGAATCCTAGGTTTTAACTGGTTAGTCTAGAAAATTTGCTCATGGATGTTCTTATTTGGGGCTTTTACTAAACTAATGAGTAAAACCAATTAGTGAAAGCGTGTCTTGTTTTACTGGTGATTGAACCAGCACGTGATGTTACAAATCTTTTATTGATTAATCATCACTTATCACTATTTAATACTAAATATTCATCACTTTACATCTATTAATTATAATTACTCGTTGATTATACATTCTTTTAATGATAGAGCCCACGTGTTCCAAAAATTTTATCAATAATATATAATGATGCTTATATAAATATTTTCATTTCTGGTCGCTCTTGTAAATCCCAGGTTTTACCAATCTTCAAACTTTTATCTTTCAATACTATTCCAATAGACTGGAATCTCGTTTGATTCTAATTAAAGAAATCTTTTTAGCTTCAGTACAGTTTTTAGATTAACCCAATAAGTTTGTGATCTATGATCTCGTTCTCAACCAACCAGAAAGAGTTTTTTTTATAAAACCTAAATTATTTTTTGGAAATGTTAGCTGATGTATTAGGCAGTCAATGCCATCGAATGCATCATTTCAGCTAAGGAGAAATGATACCCTCGACCCGCTGAAGGACCACAATAAAATACCCTGTTAACTTGCATAAAATATGTGACGACAAGATTTAACCCATTTGCATCATGGCACTAGATATAATAGCCAATTCATTAATCAGATGCGGTTAGCTTAGCTCATTTTGTCACCATTCATCTTTCTTTCAAACCGAATGTGGTTCATGCTCTATCGCCGTCTGGGAATTTTAGTTATTTCCCCAATGGGGCTGAACCGTGACAGACTTCACCAAATGAGAATAATTATCGTAGAATTACATTCATATCTCCATGACACCTATGTTGTTCCAAAGAAAACATTCAACAAATCAAGTCTCTCTTCATATCTCAAGCCTTGCATACCCACTAGTGGCTGATCTTTGCACCCCCTTCAACCAAGTCTATATTTTGCTAATGATAGGATCTCCATAACTGTACGGTGTACTCTAGGACAGGACAAACTAAGTCTTGGAAAAGCTAAAGGATTACTCTGGGAGAATGTGAAGAGGCCTTTTTAAGAATCAAACCGAGCATTCTGTTTGCTTTTTTGATTTCCACGGAACATTGTTCAGAAAACCCAAGTCACTTGTCAATGGGAATTCCCATTTAGCTTGTAAGTGGGCAAACTATTCCGGCAGTTTCAGAGCTAAGATCAATTATTAATCCCCCCCGTTATGTGAATATTCATGATTATATAGAAATTCAGTCATTTTATGGATGTGGTATAAATGAATTGGATAATTCAAACTTTTTTGCAGTGACTTTGAATCAACAAAGTTCTACTGTATTATATGGATTAAATTTTTGTTTTATAGATTTTCACGACACTGACTGTAACGAAGCGTTCAGGCAAGGACATCGCTCAAACTGGATGCTGAGGTTAATTCCCTGCTGCTGTCATAGCCAGATTCATAGTTTAGCCATTTCTTCATAGAATAAAACAAGTTATTTTTTTTGTTCGAATTATGTATCGTTCAAACATTTTAGTTTGAATGATGCGTAATTCGAACAAAAAAAATTTATCGTTCAAACATTTTAGTTTGTGTCGATTTGAAAGAGTGGCTCAAGCAAAGAATCAACAGCAGCGGGGATTATCAAAATCCATTTACCGGAAGATTGAAATCTAATTGTGTTCTTGGAACAAATTATGACGGCTTTCTTAGAATTCTCTGGATTAAGACTGCCTGATGTATTTAGAGATCATTTTCTGGCGATAACTTTAATGCAAGAAATATGAAAATATGTGATAAATACCGATTTATTGTTATTGTTTTAGATCACCTTGAAAAAAATCGGTCTCCTTGATTGAGTGCTTAATTTACAAATTACATCGTTCTTTGATTCCTAGGAATTGTATATTTATATTCTCTTGTGTAAAATCATTTATATATTAGATTTGTATCAATTTTCAGTATTTTTTGGCATTAAATGTAGCATTGTTTAATTTAGTCTGTTTTTATGATTAATGCACACTTTTTCCGAACAAAAACAGAAAACCTAATAATCTCTGTGGATAGGTACTAAAAAAGAATATTGAGCAGTAATTCAACTGAAATGAATTAAGCAGTGAAAATTTATCCATTTGCACCTTCTCTCTGTATTTCTGATTTAGTCTATGGACCAGAACAGTATAAGGTGTGTCCCAAAATAATAACCACCTGTATTTTTTTTTCTCTTAAATATGAGTTGTTCCTTATAAAAGCTGCTATATGACACCAATACCTAACTTGTATTAAATCTTTTTCAATTTTTTTTTTGTTAAAATTTCAAAGGATAAGAGAGAATATTCAATAATTTTTTTAGAGTCCCAAAATGATAGCCACCTAGATTTATTGTGTACATTATCATGCAAATTTTGCTGCTTTTGTGCAGTAACTCGTCGCTGCTAGATTAGAGGGGAAGAAAAAAAACGGCTTTATTGTATCGGCTGTTGCAAAGTTTTGTCTCAAATTTCGAGTTATTCATAATGGGTTGAGGAAAATCTTTAACAGCTCGAGAACGAAACAAAATTGATGAATCATGTTGGAATAAGCTGTCATTTTCAGCGATTAGAAAGTCAATTTGCCAATCCTGAGCAGTAGTTTCTAATTTTAAATTAAAGGGATTGTATGGCACCAGAAATATTAAAAAACAGACATGCACCTCGTCTATATTCCTTTGTGGAACTTCTAACGAATTGATGTGTTGGAATGTGTAGGCACCAGAAAGACTAAAGGCCGTCCTCCTGCATTGACAAAACAAAAGTGATATTCTACACAAAGTAACTTTTCCATAAGTTTAAGGAAACAGCACTTTTCCCTGATCTAAATCTACAGTTCATCTCATTCTTTGGCATAAATACGTCTGGCCTTGCAAAACGCTCACTCACCTGAAACTTGGTGAGCATCATAAATAGGAAGGACTTAAGCGGGGCATAATGTGATTTAAGTGAAATTTGGATATCCCGTTCAAGTCTCGTATTTTGTGTTGAATTAAAATTTTTATACATCTATTGTGAGTTGCAGAACTATATTTTTTGCCATTAGTGATTTTTCAGCAAATTTAGCCTTTTATAATAACCTTACTTGCCTTTAACTTTTTTGCTATGATTGGTGACATATAAAAAGGATCACAATTTCCATGAAGGAAATATGGTCAGCCTAAGCCAGTGGCTCCCTTACCCAATTAATGAATCATCTGTGGCTTCCCGAAATAGTTTAGTAGATATTTTACATTATATAAAGTAATAGGAGCCTCAACACATACTTTAAGAAACATTAGATTAGACCAGATTCCCGTCCTACTTTTTCTGATTTTTTGAGTAAGAGCCCTGGGAAACCCTTTCATAAGTATTGTTGAAACATGTTTTAACGCACTTTGAACATGTAACCGACACAAATGCACATTGATTAAATGTTTCTTGTTCTTTGAGCACCACTTTTTTACATGGTAGTTGAAATTTTTTAAGTGGAGTTTTCTTTTTCCATTAAAAAAAATTGCCTATACGTGAAGCTTCAACAAAATACTCCAAACAGAACAGGCTTTATGTAGGCCTGAATAATGTCAGTCTGGACGGCAACTAGATGCCTGGTCAGCCGGGAAAAGCACATATTTTGACACCTTCTTGTAACAATGGAGAGGTGAAATTTGTGCTTCCCCATGTCTGGAGCATGAGGCATTACACCTGACTGCCTCCCCCAGTTACATTTCCTAGTGTCAGTTTAATTATTACCACCCTGTATTACATATGCTTGGTGTTTCATGTAAAGAGCATCTAAAATCTACTTGAAATAATTTTTAAGCCTTTTCATGTTAGTTAATTTAACCATTTTTCAAAACATCAATACTGGAAGAAACTTCTTGCTCAAACAACAAAAAAGCACAAATATATGTTTTTGCAAACACATTTGCATTTACTTACATTCATTTCATAAATACACGACAAAGCATGCGATACCGTCTTCTATAAAATATAAATTACTATATCACAGTTATTGTCTTTTCTTTCCTTACGAAAACGGTCGATGCTTTGATAAACAGGGTTGAGATAACTTTTACTGGAAGTTGTTCTAGTTGTCAGTTTTCATCGTCTGAGCTGCTCGCTTCTTCTTCGTCCAATTCTTGAAGAGGGAATCGTAAAATTGCAGCAACTCCAGTCAGCTGGTCAAGTTCTGAGAAATTAACATTCGTGAAAAAAAAAAATTGAATCCTTTGCCTGATATTAACGCAATAAACAAAAATTGCAGATGAAGGCAAATACCTTTATATCTTTGGTTTTTCTCCATTATGTTAGATTAAAACTTACATGAGCACATTAAAATTTGTAGCTGCTCAATGATTGTGAATACTAAATACAGTGGACCATACATGCTCGACCTATGGCTCACGGGCCAAATGTGGCCCTCTCTCATCCGATGTGGCTCACAACGTCACACCAGATTTTGTAAAAAACCATTTACAGATCACTTATGTGACATGCACAGTACATTCCCAGAGTACTTAAGGGACCCGAGGCATATTTACTAATTACTTGAGTGAACCCCAGATCACTTGAGCAGGCCATAGCATTCCCAGATGATTATTATTCAACAAGATAGTGCATCCTGCAGTATTGTACAGGATTGGTTTCAGGAGCGTGAAGGAGAGCTTACTTTGCTTTGGTGCCACCGCCACAATCACAGATTTCAATCCCATTGAGCATTTGTCAGATGAGGTTGAAGGAGCCATCAGACATTCACAACTGCTCAATCTCCCACTATTGGAAAGTGCTATTCATCCATCACAGTCTCGGATTTCACAAATGACTTATCAACATCTTGTTGAGTTCATGCCAAGAAGAATCAATGCTGTAATAAACGAAACAGGTGGCCCAAAGAAATATTGACGAGGTGGTCATAATGAAGCGGCTACTCAAGTGCATAAGACATACATAATTTTCATTCAAGAAGTAAACTAGTACTCAATTTTTGAATGAAAATAAATTTTCCACGTTTTGCCTAATTTCCTAGTTTTTACCAAGAATTCTATCATGTTACTGATTAAAAATTATATCTTGGAGTAAAAATATGTATTTTTTTTTTCACTACAATGAAATGGCCATATAACCCTCGGGACTGGAGAAATGTATTGTTATAAAGGAGTTACAGATGGAATATATTAACGTTATGAATATATTACTATGAAAAAGTGCACCAGGACAGTGAGTAATATTACAGAGGGTAACGTAATGCAGAATTTTCACAGTGCATTCGATGAAAAAAAAGATTTGTCAAAAGGTATTAGAATGCCTCAAATTTAGAATTGTTATGCAAGCAAGTAATTTGATATAAGCTGTGACTGAATCAACGCCAAGAGCTAAAAAAAAGTTTTAAAGTTACTTCTATGTTCAAAAAGTTACAAGATTTATTTCATTTTGGAAGAATGAATACAGATAGAACCTGTTTATTTGGTGTTTTCTTCGAAGTAACTACCCTGTGCAATTATGCATTTTTGCCATTGTTCGTACACAGATGTAAATACAGATTGCAAGCCACCTTTTGTTACACCCTCCAGTGCCTTTGTTGTGCACTTCTTTGGAACTAGAGAATCGTTACCCTTAAGCAAATCCTTTATCAGAGGAAAAAGTCACATGGGTCAAGATCGGGGGAATAAGCTGGTTGTAGAAGTATCGGAATGTGATTTACAAGTAATCTGACATCAGGTGGGACCTGTGAGCCGGCTCATTATTGTTATGGAGCACCCATGACTTGGTCTTCCAAACTTCTGGTCGCTTGCATCTCACCAAATCATTGTGCCCCCAAAGCAGAATGTTTTGCACTGTTCTGCATTGAACCCTCGACTGATTGGAAATGGTCTGCCGTAAAAACCACTTCTGGCATACACCAGTTCATTAGGAATTCTGCAGAGGAATGTGTGGTGCTGAATCGCAATATTGACTGTTTTGCATACATTTTTATTCTTAACCGTTGTGCATGTTAACTGTAATAACGTTACGAATGTTCAAGTGTGGCCACAGCCACACAATGAGTATAAATAGCTTGATATATAACATGTTTTTTTCTGTCGATTTTTACTTTCTGTTGATTTTTCCCCCATCATATTGATACAATTATGTTTAGTTGTTTTTAACCATTTACACTAATGATTTTGTTGATTTTAATATAATAAATTAAATGTTGGCATTCTCCATACTTCAATATTATTCCAGAATGTTAAACGACATCTCATCTCCAAAAGCCAAAGATGGCATGTACGATCAATTAGTAGTAGAAGTTGTAAAAATCACAGTAATAGAGTTTTCTAAACTTTTCCTTAAAATTCTTCTTGATTGTTCTGCAGTAGCACTGATAGTTCTGCAATGTACGTCACACATTACGGCATATTCTGCTTTGCGGTCATTGCAGACGTTTAAGGACTCGGGTCCCTTTAGTGTTAATTACCTGTCAAAACATCCCATTCTGATACTTCCACAACCAGCTCATTTCCCCCGATCTTGCCCCATGTGACTTTCTTTTTTCCTTTATAAAGAATTTGTTTATGAGGCAATGATTCTCAGGTTCTGAAGCAGTGCAGCCACGAAGGCACTTGAGAGTGCAAAAAAGACTTGCAATCCCCTATTTAGATCTTTGCATGAACAATGGCAAAAATGCATAACTGCTCAGGGTAGTTACTTTGAAGGAAACATCAGTCGTAGTTGGAAAAATTGATGGCAGATGGCAGCATCATAACGAGCATTACACAGAAACAAGCTTCAAGTTAGTTTACAACACATGCACACACATTTCCCAGCTTGTCCCAGGTAAAATCTCTTCATTGAGACAGAACAGCAGGTCATGATCTGGTTAGGAGGAGGAAAGCAATACCAAATAAACAGGGATTCTATCTATATTCATTCTTAGTAAATATAGACTCTAATAAAATAAGTATCTGAACTTTTTGAATGCAGTAGTAGTATATAAACGGCGGCTTCATGACAGAAAATTTTGGTTATTTAAATTCTAATGGGAAATTCAAATAGACACTTACGCTCTCCCGATATGTGCATACTTGAGAAAAGTTTGACATCACCACCATATTCTCTGACTGAATCAACGAGAGATACGTAACGTTTTCTCTGTGCAACATCATTGCACCTAGAAATAGAATTTTTTTAAATATTAAAAAGCAGCCACTTCCTAATTGAAGGGCTCGTATCAAGAAATTATTAGCTCCATTTTCGGCAATTCCACGAAGTGCATTGCCGAAGTGGAGTGCATTTTCAAGTCCACTTCCTTGTTGAAAAAATATATTTTCTTTGATTGGTGCTAGAGGAAGGTAACTCCAGCACAGTTAAGGTAACATCATAACATTGGTGCAAAAAAAAAAAAAGGGACGACTCCTTGGCAGAATAGAAGAAAAATTGAGAACTAAACCTCCTTCTCGATGCAAGCCCTTAAATTCCATTGTAATATATTCAAATCATGCATCGGGATAAACAAATGAACTTTTTTAGCTTCGCTGAGTGAAGTCTGACCACCTGCCAAGCTTTCGGCTAACAACCATTTTTTGCACTATTTTTAAACCCCAGCTAACAAACATTTTAGTTGACATACATGCATACACAAGCTGACACAACACTGTGAGCTGATTTTTTTGTGCTAATCATCATTAGAATTATTGTCACTCTCAAGCCTTTCCAGATACATTTCTAGAACGAGTGGTGCAGTGGTAAGATGCTTGTCTTCCAACATGAAAGTTACCGTCAGAGTCCATGGATTTGATTTGGGAAAAGAACATGGAAAACAAGTTCTTTACCTACCGAGCCTGAAGCTACAGATGGCGCTTTCAATTTCCCACCCAACCGCATCAGTAGGAAACTGCCATATGACGATATGATTGGAATTAGTGTGCAGTAAAGTAGATACACCTCCAATGTCCGCTACAGTACTAGGATATACTAAATGAAGGACCTATTTGATGATATGCACACAATATTAACAATCCTTTTGAATGTTTTTTTGAACATGAGCAAAAGCATTTAAATGAAAAAACAAATTTTTCTAACCTGAAAAGTTTATCGCTTATCATGAGAATTTCAATTGCCTGAGCTTCATTTGCTTTCTCGACATGTTTAATTCCGTAAAATGCTCTGCTCTGTTCATTCATCAACATCGTGTAGAACTGCTCCAAACACTTTACTTCACTCGTTGCTTTGGTATCGGCTAGTTTTACAGCTACGGCTGGATCAGCAAGCACTTCTGGGAGAAAATGCAAACTACATCACACAAACTATTATAGGAAATTAATTAAAACTGTTTTTTAAAAAAAAAACCGCTGCATGTGGAATTGAAAACGAACAGATAAATAGTGATAGATAGGTGAAACATATTTACCTTTTAGAGAATGCTTGAATCCTGATGACGAGTGAACTAGGAGAAACCGACCTTTATTTTTCAGAAGGACTTTCATATCTAACTTCACGGCCTGTTCAAACATGTACTCGTAAAACTGGTCCTGAAATAATAAGCGATATCAAAATTTAAAATAAGCAGAGAAATACTTCTTACATCATTCGAATTGCCTTCTTAAAAATAATATATATAGTTTTTGGCTATTACAAGAGGGTTTCTTTTATTTGAATCGAATACTTACTTTGACAAAACCTGGACTTGCAACAAGCACGCACTTCACAACTGAAAATAGAACAATAGCAATTCACAATGTTCAAACAATTTGAAAGTACAATTTTCCACGTATATGTGTTACCATTTGAATTCCTCAAAATTTTGTTGCTGAAATCATAACCGCCGAAAGCTAGGAATTTTGTTTTTCCTTCCATTCTCGAGCAAATACGTTGAAACACCTATATCTTGGATTTCATTCACATTCGTTGATTTTTGTGTGGCTACTAGAAGCCCATACATCGACAAATATATGATTGCATAATGCTTCTTGAGATAAAAGTTTTTTACATGTTTGCCATGGAAGAATACTACTACATAACTGTACACACACATCATAAACATTCCTCTGGGAAATTTCTAATGAATTGATAGCTGCTGGAATGCATATTCTGAGTTGGCCTAATTTATCCCCGTCGTCAGAGTTATGTGTGTTTCATCTTCTAATGGTGTGGCCATTGTTAATCCATTTATTGCGCAACTTCCATTTCAATATCGTGCTGAAGGGCTGCCTGTTCTCTGTAAAGAGACTTTTTCAAATGGGAGATCATCTCACATTCTTCGCACCTCAAAGTTTGAAAATCACATAAAACAATCACCTTCAGTGTTGAGTACTGTGTACTCAGTGTGGAGTACTATGCAACTTACTGCGTAGAGTATAAATGCTGGCTTAAGAAAAAAAAAAGGAATTTGTATCTGATTTGAGTATGCATTTAGAATCAGGGGCATATCTTGGACTACTCTGGTCATCACTGAAGAAGGAGGGGGTCAAATCAAAAGGGGGAGGGGAGGGTGAAACTGGACACAAATGTAATCTCTACAGTTTCATCTGTAAAACATAAACAGTTAAAAAACTAAATTAAATGGTGATACGATGTTTACATCGTTTGACTATTATCAATATTTATATACAATGCTATCTCGCTAACAAATTTTTCAGCTAATGAAGATGTTTTCATGATTTTTTTAGCCTTGGCTAACGAATACAGGGATTCAGCTAATGAACATTTTAGTTGATATGGATGCATGCAGTGTCAAAATTGTAAGTTAAATTTCTATGCTAACCAAAATGAGTCTAATGAGTAACAGTTACTTGAGAAAGATTAATTTATTTCTACCTCGGAATCACTTTTCTCTAGGAAAGCGATTCTCTTTCCAGGAATTTCCAGAGATTTCTAAGAATTTCTTTCAGAAAGGATTCTGAGCCATTTCAAGTAAAATGATTGAGCTGAGTGAAAATACATTTAAAAAAACCTCAGACTGGACATTCTAAGGACTTTTCCATCCACGTGTATGTGAGGCAGAAATGAGCCGAGTATATCACATAGCACACCACCTCAAACACTTTTATTTCACCATGGCTCACAAACTTTACTACATAGCATACATAGTGATAATAATATTGCTGTATACCATATAAATAGAAGATACGCCCAGAGTATTTTCATCTTCCTATAAATTCTTCATCCAACTGTGAAATTGTTTACCTCAGAATTTGGTCATTATTTGTATTTTTTACTGCGTCTTTTAGTGTTTTATGAAACTTATCTTCAAATTTCGGGCAATTTCTGGAATGAATAAAATGATTTTCCATAGAATTATACGGAAAATTCTGTTTCAGCTCACAAACGTAATTCTGGTACTAATTAATCAGAATTCATTAGCTAAGATATCACTGTAATACTTAACTGTACATTGCACCCGATAATTTTGGGAATGTATAACGGATTGGTACCTGCAGGAACGTGTTGCACGAGTGCACATATGTAGCTCTAACTTCTATGTAGGGCTGTAGCCAGAAATTTATTTTGGAGGGGGAACGATTAGAGTATTTCGGGTGAGATCAAGGTGATAGAATACACATTTAACATGTTGTTCTATAAAAATTATTTTCTAACATTTTTGGGGGGGGGGAGAGGCAAATTTCCTGTTCCCTTCCCCCTTGCAAAGGACTTTAATATATTTATGTTGTCAGAGTTATGCTCATATTTATATGAAAAATAGCAGTGTGGGTAGTAGAAAGCATTGTTCAAATTTATTGTTGAAAATGGGGCCTTAATTAACTGTAACATAGTTGATGGCTTTTTTCTCAGCCAGAGATATCAAGGAAACAGTTATTTTCCGGATATTATGCTGAGGTGAGCTCGGAAAGAAAAGTCATCATATCTCCGGCGGGACTCGAACCCAGGCCCTCTTGCATACCTCTTGCTACCATCTACAGGGCATTAGTAGCCTCTACTTCAGCACCTCATGACACAGTGCGTGAAATTAGGAAGGCAGATTCATGTGTCTCCAGTGGTGTAGATGGTAGCATGCTTACCCGGTATGCAAGAGGGCCTGGGTTCGAGTCCCGGCGGAGACGTGATGACACATCTCAGCATAATATCCGGAAAATAACTGTTTCCTTGTAACATAGTTGTTAGAATTGTTACTTAGCAACTCATTAGTAATTCCCAAGCAAGGAAAAGTGTGCGAGCATGGGGGTTTTTTTTGGGGGGGGGGGGGAACTGCTCTCAATAATTTCCAACCCTTAATTCATCAGATCCAAGAGCTACTATTTGGGGGGGGGGGGTAATTAATTTATCTGTCTATTAGTGGTATGCCATTTTGCTAGGGATGACATGCAAAAGTTCTCCCGAAATGTTTTACAAAGATTTAAAAATACTTGACAACATGGAAGTTTTTTTGTGTGTCATTGTATCACTAACCACCATTGTATGCCCCTAAAACTTGATGAAAAAATTGAAATGCAATATATATATATATTTTTTTTTTCATTCCAATCTCTCAAAAGAAGAAAAAACCTATAATGTGCAATAAAACATTCAGATTTAACAAATATACAATGAGTTTAATTGAAATTGTTAAAGCGCAGAAGAATTAATTATATTTATGTTGTACATAATATTATACATTTACCATCAAAATTCACGTGTCTAAGGATTGCTTGAAGAATAGATTCGTAGAATTTATGCAAACCCTGTAAAGAGAGAGAGAAAAGAAGATGAATGATGATTAGTAAGAATCACTATAAATTGGAATTCATTACGTGCTCCAGATAATCAAATAAAAGACATAAGTGTGTGGAAAGTTATAAGGAAATACACTAGAACCTCTCGATAACGGACATCCATGGGACCATATCTAGTATCCGCTATTGAGTTACGATATACAGTAGAACCTCATTTATACGACGTTTGACTTCAGTCGCAATTGGCCCTATATATTACTGTTTGTAAAAATGATACACTGGTAGTTATGCATAATCTCATCAATCATCTCGATAAAGAAAATTTGATTCAATTTCACTACATTTATCACTTTTACCGGCGATTATGCATAATTCCCAAATAAAGTTGGAAAACCTGGTAAATACAGAAAAATTTATAACCTTTGTTTTCTTCATTAAACCAATCAATTATTTTTACACATACATGCACTACACATATTATCCAATAAAAATTAAATTGAATTAAAATAAGAGTGAAGAAGAAATAAACGTTCATAACACATTATCAATTATGTTTTCTTTCTTCATACATATCAACATGTGCAAACAAAACTAACATTACCATTCGGAATCAGAATTGCGCGTGAACCGTAATTATGCTCAGTTAATCAAGTAATTACTCGATAACATACATATTTACCAATATGGACTTGGAGTTATACAAAATTATTACCGTTGAATGTAATAAATTCTCGATTTATGAACAAAAATTCAGAGTTTGGGGAAAAATTGTCAGATTTTACTGTCTGCTAACAGGGAGTGAAATACATTAAAGCCCTATTTCACAGAACCGGGGATCAGAAAAGTGTCCGTTAATGGGAGGTATCCACTAATGGGAAGCGTCTGTTAAGGGAGGTTCTACTTGTGATTGTTAAAAAAAACTCCAGCACAATCTCTTAGTTTGTTTGTGTGGTGGGTCTAAAGCACAAGGGGTATAAGTGCAATTTTAAAAAAAATCCAGAGTTAAACATAGGGGAGAATGAAGCTAAAACTTCTTTTTGTTTGGAGCACAAAAGGTATGCATAGTACTCAAATAGGGGCCGAATTCTAGTGGTGTAAAGAAAAACTACTTCATCAGTCAGCTATTTGGTTTGGAGCACAAGAGATATATTGCAGTTATATTCATTGTGCACTCATGTCGCAGCATGTTTCAACCAAAAAAAGATGCTCCCAATGCCAGTTTTGAGCTGTTCTAGAGCTTACCCATGCTTGAAAGTTATCAACTCACAATTTTTGTGCTCATAATCTTAAACATGGAAATACAGTCATGTTTATGTGGAATTAGAGTCAAGCAACACAAGAGGTGGAAGAGCAAGAAAGAAATTGCTTCCTGCTTGCTCAAACACATTTTGTCCTTGTCAAGCCATGTCACTCATTTGACGGTATTTAGCAATAATGCTGAGGGAAAAACGAGAGTAATTTCATTGTCAAATTCTGATTTTGGGGGCCATTCAAGCATGATGTCAGCAGATTTTTAGCCATTTTTTAACCCCCCTTCCCTTGTGAGAAAAAGTCAGCAAAACTTTGACCCCGCTCTCAGTCAGCAAAATTTTGTTTCGCTCAGCTCTCTTTGTCCCCCCTCTCCTATTGCGTATTGGGATTAGAGGTGTATGCAGAGGAAAGCACAGAGGGCCTCGTGTTTCCCCCCAAGATGATCAAAAAATCATTTTTAATGTAAAAAATATACCTTTTAAAAAAAAAAAAAAAAATCAAAATATAAAAATAAACCCTTTATATATTACTAGCTACAATACCCGGCGCTGCCCGGGTTTTCTTCAATGAGGCTTTTTGGATCATGCGATATCTCCCTCTTTCTTTGAGGGACATGCAAACCGTGTCTAAGTTAACCAATATGGCGACGTCCTGCACCACTCATGAAAGAAACAAATCTAAATTTAAAGAAACGTAGAAATGAATAGTCCCCCCCCTTTTTTTATGGGTGTAAGGTACTTCGATTCCCTCCCCCCGAACTTCAAGTTATCTATTTCTGCCTGTTTGAGCTTCCAAAAATGCTTAATTAAAGCTGGGAATTTTTTCGATGCACTTTATGGGGCCCATAACTAATTTTAAAAACATCCTAAACTATATGAGTTTATGCAGTTGAATATTAAAAGAGACAATACGGAGACATTAATTTTCATGCTTGAGAAGATATAAATAAAAAGTTGAAATCAATGTTATTGCAGGAATATCCAACTCAAAAGTAGATCCGGCTAATTACTTCGTATTTTTAATTTTCTGGACTTCGTATCTCCAAGTGAATTCCATATTTCAAAAATCGAGAATTCAATTTAATTTTTAAAATTATTGATGTGGCAGGAAACCCCCCCCCCCCACTAAATTTCCGTATTTATGCAGTTAAAATTAATCACTATTAAATTTTAATAGTGATTTCTATGAGGATCACCCTTTTCCTGACCCTCAAAGCGATGATGGTGATGATTATGACATCTATTCAAAAAGCCTCATTACTGAGAGTATTGAAAATGTGGCAAACCATTATAAAGGCATAAACTATTATACATAACTGGCAGCACTAAAGAAGTGATAAACCATTGTAAAAACATAAACACGTCTGAAACTCATCGCTAGGGAACCACGGTAACCAAAGTAAACGTTCAGAAAGTGATTGTTGAGGCCCAAAAACCATTGTTGCCGGACAGTTTTTTGCCCATTTGGGGCATTTGCCCTGGTCTGACGAAATTTTAAAGTAGCCTATCGTTCAAGTCGGGTCCCATTTGGTATATATGCAAAATTTGGCGACGATCGATCTAAAATTGTAGATTTGTATAGAGAACATACACACACAGAAAATCAATTTTATATATATAGATTATAATCAATTTCTGCTGATTTCAATGCTATTTGAAGGATAATGGATCATTTTTCACTTAAGACTGAACGCACTATATTTTTAGCTTGTGCTTTAAGTTTATTAATTAATGGTTTAACCATCAATTAATGAAGTGGTACAGGTCGCTGTTGCAAAGTACCAAGCACTGAGCTCTCGTATTCCTTATCATGGTTTCTCTAGATTTCAGATATGTTAATGAGTCTAAGGCAAGATGGTTGCTTAAGCTTTTTTTGTAGAAAAGGGTCCACAGTTCATTCTCTATGAAGTGAAGCCATTGAATCTTCCATATACCAGTCACTGTGCTGTTGAGGAAATGCATAAGAGAATCGAGAGATGAAGTTTTATTGATTCAATCTCACCATCATATAGTAAACAGTGACTGGGTGGTGTTTGTTCCAGAACTTGGAAAACTCTTGCAGCCAAGGCTAATAATAGGATGAACTAGTGGTAACGATGAATCAAAATGTCATTACTCTAGATTCTAATAACTCAACTCTAGATTCTACTTATCAATAGGAATGTCAGTTCAGATGCGTGCCCACACACTAGGGAAAGCTTTTCCTCGCTGACTCATTTCGGCACTCCTACTAAAGATGCCCCCCCCTTCTCGATGTTGACATAATGACCCCCTTTGTTATATGTAATACCAATAACTAAACTCTAGATCACAAATTCCTAGTTTCTGGACGCTCACTCATGGAATTTGACTAGAATTTTGGGTTAACAGAGATCGCAAAAAAGAAAAGTGACTGGGAGGTGTTTGTTTCAGAACATGGGCCCGCCACATCCTTCAGCAGGGCTGCTAGGCCGACTTCTTTGGTGGACCTCCATGTCAGTCTTTTCATGTGGGCAATGTATAGTTAATTTATAGCATCGAAAAAAAAAGAAGAAGAGAGAATTGTCTCCCTCGAGCCCTGTCAGCCATAACCTTGTGGGGGGGGGGGGGGGGGGCGGCAAGCAGAAAATAAAAATTAAGAAACTCTTGCAGCCAAGGCTAATAGGAAGTTTATGGTGGTGAGCTTGAATCAAGAAAACTTCATAATTCTAGATTCTCTTAACCCTTTAAGCGGCAATGATGAGATATCTCACCTCCTTAAAAGCTTCTTATTTTAGCATTGACAAGCCTAGATGTTTTGTAAAGTTGAGATTTCTCAATGGAAAACCTTTCCCTATACCCTTAGTTTGCACTTAGTTGGGTTTTGGTGATTTCTAATCGCTGCGTAAAGGGTTAATTGAGTATTTTCTCACAGACACAGTGACTGCTATATGGAAAATACAATGACTTCACTAAAAAAAAAAAACTCTGTGGACCCTTTTTTACAAAGAAAACTCTGGTAAAATTGCAGAGTTTTCTAGAATGCAGTTAAAATGTAGTTGTAAACTCAAAGTTACGTCAAGATGGAAAAGATGCTCTCAGGTTTCCCAAACTGAAAACCCATGAAGTGCAAATATATGAAGTTCAAAAACCTGCAGGACCATCACCATTTGTGCACCACTACTTCTACAATTCTCTTCAGTATCAAATTCCAACCAAGACAAACTTTTACCCTAGAGAATGTGTCAGAACAAAATACTGAGGACGACGTAGAACTGGACGAACATGAACGTGTATACGAATATGATTCTGATTAAAAGACTTGCTGTCACATTCCTCCATCTGTGTAAAGACTAACTTTTTCATAAAATTGTTGTCATTTAAGATTGTATTATGTAACTAGCTATAATACCCGGCGCTGCCCGGGTTTTCTTCAATGAGGCTTTTTTGGATCACGTGATATCTCCCTCTCTTTTTCTTGAGGGACATATAAACCGGGTCCAAGTTAACCAATATAGCGACTTCGCGATTCATGAAATAATTAAATCTAGATTTACAGAAACGTAGAAATGAATATATATTTTTCCTTTTTTAAGGGGCGCTAGGTATTTTGATAAACCTCCACCCCTGAACTTCAAGTTATCCATCTCTGCCTGTTTCTGCTTCAAAAAATGCTTAATTAAAGCTGTGGAGTTTTTTTGATCCACTTTTTAAGGGGTCATAACTAATTTTAAAATATCCTAACCTACATGAATTCATGCAAATAAATATCAAAAGACAATACGGAGACATTAATTTTCATGCTTGAGAAGATGTAAATAAAAAGTTGAAATCATTGTTATTGCATGGATATCCAACTCAAAAGTAGGTCCGGCTAATTACTTCATATTTAATTTTCTGGGCTTCGTATATCTCTCAAAGTGAACTCAATATTTCAAAAATCGAGGATTCAATAGAATTTTCAAAATTATTGATGGGGCGGAAAACCCCACCAAATTTCCGCATTTCTACATTAAAATCGGCAATTTTAGCACTGATTTCTATGAGGATCACCCTTTTCCTGACCCTCAAAGCGATGCTGATGATGATTATGACGTCATTCAAAAAATCTCATTACTGGGAGTATTGAAAATGTGGCAAACCATTATAAAGGCATAAATATTATACATATACTGACAGTGTTGAAGAAATGACAAACCATTGTAAAGGCACATACACGTCTTAAACGCATTGCTAGGGAACCACGGTAACCAAAGTAAACGTTCGGAAAGTGATTGTTGAGGCCCAGAAACCATTATTGCCCAACAGTTTTTTGCCCATTTGGGGCATTTGCCCTGCTCTGATGAAATTTTAAAGTAGCCTATCGTTCAAGTCGGGTCCCATTTGGTATATATGCAAAATTTGGTGACGATCGATCTAAAATTGTAGATTTGCATAGAGAACATACACACACAGACAGAAAATCAATTTTATATATATAGATTTGTACATTACACTTTTTTGCACTCTTTTTTAATCTGGAGAATAGTTTGGACCACAAAAGTGTACACATGCAACATCTCATTATCAAATGGTTAGTTTATTAGCATAAAATTTTAAAATTATTTAAATGTGCTGTAAACTACTTTGTATGACCAAAACTCAATGTGTGTAAGCACAAAACCAATATTGCGGAGTTTACACACAATTTTATACATTATCATTTAACTTTAAACCCATTTTTCTCAGAACTAGATATATGTCACTTACATCCCTTGTACTCTAGACCCCTCATTCGAGTGGCACCAGTCATTTTATGACCAATGATGGGCTAATTAGATGGCCTGGCTTAGGCATTTTTGTCGCCAAGTAATAAAAAAAGCTATAGATGACCTTTACAATATTTGTTAATAAGACTTACATGGTGTGATATAAATTTAAGCCAGAGCTTTGATCAAAATGAAATGCAAAGGCATTCATGGTTCAGAGCAAAATCTGCTTCAACCAAAACTCAAAAATTCCACTGACCAAAACTCTGGAAGGAAAAAATACAATTCAACAACTTCACCTTCAAAATATCAAATTTATTTTTTCCAGTTTGTTTTTTACCTTTCATCATGGAATTTTTCCCTAAGTTTTGCCAAAAAATTTTAAATTTTCCCCAACCATTTTTTATTTCCCTGATTTTCCAGGTCACTGGGAACCCTGTCATTGATGCACAGAAGACGACTCTGAAAAAAAACACAAACCCTGGGTAAAGTGATTTTTCTGACCCCCCCCCCCCCGTTCCTGCCAAAAATAACACACTTGCCAGTTTATGTACTCATTCTCAGAAACTGCAATCAGATCTCATTACAATGGGGGCCCATACTTTAATTCTTTAAGCGACAATTAGAAATCACTAAACCCCCCATAAAAATGTCATATCTTTTTTAATGAAATAGGCTTTCTTCTGATTTTCAGCAGGTGCAATCCAAGGGGGTATAGGAAAATGTTTTCCATTGAGAAATCAACTTTATAAAATATCTAGGGTTGTAAATACTGAAATAAGAGGCTTTTATGGAGGTGGGCTATCTGGCTATTTCGCTTAAAGGGTTAAGATGGCACCAATTTTCACCTCGTTCTGCAGTCCATACAATTTTGCTGTCCAGTGTCATGCACCCTTTGCCCCAGGCTGATGGAACATAGTAACACAACAGGAAAAGAAAACCAAACTCAAAAATCATGAGTGAAATTTAAAAAAAGATGTACTCATTTTAAAAATATACAAATGATAAATATATTTATTAACCTTGTCATGCTGAGCACACATTCCTTTTCTCTTCCTTGGAATGTGAATGTCAATTTTGGCACGAACCAGCGTCATATTTGGAGTCACCAGGCAAACATGAGCAAGCCCTTCCTGCATGATAACAGCTGCCACATCCGCATGTTGGGCAGGATCACAAGCCATATCTATATAAAAATATAAGAAATACATTTTTAAAGAAAATTTTCAGTTCTCTCGCTTATTCCTTTATTTTAAAAAAACCATCTGATGTACTCAAATGCACAAAGCCACCCATCAGTGAAGCTAAAAACCTCCAAAAATGAACCCCCAAAACTATGGATCCTACTTCTAGTACTCCGAAAAAAACAACAAAAAACAGTCACATAATCCGAAACCTCAAAAATCTCTTCAGACCATGTTGCTCAGTTCCCCCCCCCCCTCCAACCATACAATCTTCTATAGTTACCCCCCTTCCAGCCTCACAGTTACCATCCCCTTGTATTCTGATACACAACCACCCATCAGCACCATGGGCCAAGTGATTTTTCTAAGGCCGTAGCAGGCTAATTTACATGCATACTCCTTGAAAATTCAACGGTATCTCATTTTTGTGAGGCTTCTCTTCTTTTGAGGCACCCCCCAGGGTGGTCCCGGGTGGGCCCATGCATTAATACGGCATTATTACCACCCATTACTCCTCTGAAATATTTATGGGAATTTCTACTTCAAAGACAGGTAGCAACATTAACTCTGGCCCTTCTCAAATTCTTTTGTACTTCAATGCTTACCCCTATCTATATACACCCTAACTTCAAACTGCCTGAAAGAAAACGATGTAACTCAACTAATTACACAGTGCAAATGACTGGATAGTAAGTGAAGATGAATTCATGAATATTCAGTTATTTGTACGTTTTGTGTAGCTAAAACTGCGTTCCTTCAACCCATGGGCAACGTTTTATGCACCCTCTACATTCAACTGGCCTAGACACAATAACAAATATAAGAGAAAAAGAATTATTCTGTATACTATAAAATAGGAGAGAAACCAATCTTAAGAATGTATTTAATATAAAAAATACATCTATATACATTTACACTAGAAAAGCCTAAATATTACTACAGCCTAACTATCTTATCTCAATGCATAACTGAATGCGTTAGAAGTTATACAAATACAAGGCCACAATAAAGAAATGAGGTGGCTGAGAAAAAGCCCATAACGAATGTGAAAGCCCATTTCTAAAATACGGCAACCCAACTAAAAATGCAATTATAAAATCTAAAGACAATCCAATGTATACATGATAAAATATAATACAGTGTCCATAAAAAATATTTATTGTTATCTTATCAAAGTACGGATAGCTTCTCGATTTACCTCAACATGTTAATTGCATTTCTTTTTAAACATGTCAATTATGTTAAAATTTACTACCTCTGAGGGTAAGCTATTCCATTTATTAAAAACCCTATTAGACAAAAATTCCCTGTGACACCATAACCTAGAATTGTCCCTCACAAATCAATACTGGTATCCCCTTGTAAAAGCAGTCGATTGACGGTGTAACAATAATTCATGGTCCATCCTATCCATCCCGCTGAAAATTTTGACCACTTCAATCATGTCTTCACAACACCTGCATTCATCCAATGTAAAAATATTCAAAAAATGAAGTCTTTCTTCATAACTCAAGCCCTGTGTGTCAACAAGGACACGCGTAGCTCTTCTCTGCACCCCTTCAACCAAGTCTATGTCCCTCCGTAGATATGGTCTCCACAACTTTGCAGCATACTCCAGTCCAGGACGAGTTAACAAACAATAAAACTCAGTAGAGCAACATGATTTGAATCACAAAAATTTGGTGTTAAAAACGGAACAACAGTATTAATAACCTTTCCCAAGTAGAAAGACAAAAAAAGGTACTCCACAATTTTAAATAGAGTTGTCCTTCGGTATTCATGGAGGTTACGCTCTGGGGGTGAAAACGAATATGGAAAATCCGTGAATAACACAAACCATGAACTTTAGTTCTTTTAGACATCTCGTTCATATTTGCTTTGTGTGGCAGAAGAAGGGGCATCTAGTGATTCTCAGCAATGTTTTCTGAAAGAATATTTTAATGTCTGCCAGCCATTTCTTCATTTTATTTAATTTGGTATAGTATGGTAGCTTCCTACAAGGTCCAGCCCCTCGACAGGGGCAATTGGTTATAGTTGATAAAGACTTGACTTTGCTCGGTTTGAAAGAAAAAGTATGGTAACAAGGCTTTCTCTACCAATTTTTCTACAAGTGGAAAACGTGCCATAGATTGGTCTATGTTCTAAAAACAATCCATTGCTGATTTAAACTATCATGTAGCTCATGTGCTGTGTTGCTCATAATGAACTTGTCCACTTCTTAACATTGATCATCATGCTGTATCGCTTCAGTTTCAGGTTCAGTCAGTTTGATTAAGACTACCTGCTTTGCCACCGTAACAATATATTTAATAATGTTTTCGGCTGGCTCTGTAGAAACAGATGTGTCCTCGGGCACACATTGTGGCCAAAAGTTCTTCCAATATTTTAGATGTTTTCAACTTCATAGCTTCCATGATGTTCTAGCGATGCAGCTAATTGCATTGGTGAGATTCATCATGATTTTAAGAGGTTTCCCGCATCTGTATATTTTTAAAATGCCTGCACAATCATCATCGAGTAATGTGTATAGCGAGCCATAAACGTTAGAATAACGTCCGAACAAGCAGCTGAATGCTAGATGTGGAGGTGGCGCAGTGGTAAGATGCTCGTCTACCACTGGGAAGGCTGCTGTAATGGTCCTGGGTTCGAACACGAGGGAGGGTATAGATAAGATATTTTCCCTAATGAACTTCAGGTGACCACCAATAGACAGCGCCTTCATTTCCAACCCATCTCATTAATGGCAGTAAATTGCAATATAGCGATATGGCCAGAGTTGGTGTTTGGTGAAGTAGATGTGGAGTTAGAAGACAAAAGCACTAGCAAAAACTTCAAAGTAGTAGTTTTTAAAATATTTATTTAACACGTGCAATTTATATTTTGTTTCGATACGAGAATCAGCACGGCAATGGTATTTTCGCAGAAAATTAGGAAGGAGATCGAGAATGTGAAATCCCCGAATACAGAGGGCTGACTATTTTAATTTTTTAAGTTTCATTCTTTGTAAAAAGATGAAAAATTAAAATCATAAAAAAATAAAGAAAAAACTTTTATAGGAAAATGGCAATTTACCGATTCTCTCGAGAGCAATGGTATCCCATACTTCCTTTGCCAGAGTGAACTTCCTATTAAGTTCCAAATCAATGGTGTGGTAGGCACCCATCTGAAATTGAAATCGTAGGAAAAACTTCATTAGAATACATTATATATATTTTTAAACATAGCGATAGAAAAAAAAATCATCATCATCATTATAAATTTTAAGAGAATATAACACACCTTAACATACTGATTTTCTTGGATGTTGCGACCATTCACTCGCAGCATGCATGCTTGCGTATCAAAGTCTATGTCTTCAACCTTCACTGTCAAGGTTGTCCTGATTCGATTGCTGCCTACACTGCCTGTAGACGATTCAGTGGTCACCTTCCTGTGAATTTGTTTGGCAAGAAAAAGAGCCATTTGAATTATGGAAAATATGTACTGTGGATCCTGCTTATAACACTGTTCCACTTAATAGGACTTATTTTTATGGTCTCCCAATTCTTATTAATACTCATAGAGATTTCCTGTTTAAAGTGTTTTCTCCGTTCACAATGATTTTTGATAATATAGCTTTTTGAAAAACGTTATATGCAGGATAAGCACTGCATTCAGTTTCTCCAGAGACTAAACTAATTTTATTCAGTATATCATAAAAAGACAAAGATTATTAAAAATGAGATGTTTACGAACTTATCATGTAGGCTAAATACAGTCAAACAAAAACACACATAACGACACTCAATGGACCAGAAAAATGTTACAACATTTGAAGAAACATTATAAAGGAGTAATTGCAATAGATGAAATACATTAACTTTGAGAAAAAGGCATCAGGACTACACAGGACAGAGTTATATTGTTGTTATATACAATTTTCACTGCTCTAGTCATATACAAGGCAATTCTTAAATAACAGGCTTGATGAATTTGTCGATAATTCTGCAGGTGATACATTTAATTGATTGCAATTAAGACATAATAACCTGCCATATAATAATCATAATAAACAAGTACTTGCTGTTTGATAGTGTGGTATATTTGATGAGAGAGCAGTTGCATTTGGCCGTAGTCTGTCACTTCCCTGTTAACTTGCTGTAAGTCTCGCACTGTGACTTTTAACTCCACCAGTTAGGGATATCATAAGTTAGGATGTTATAGTCATGGGATAGCCCTCCAGTCCTCCAAGTTCATCATTTTTTCACTTAAGACTTCTTAAGGTAAAGGAATGGATGAGCTGACATCAAACACTCGACTATGATAAACTGATCTTCATCAATTAAAAATCAGGACTAAGAACGTTGCTCAATTCAAAATTTCTAAATTTCAATTCATTCACTGAAATTGAAAGTAACTGTTCAGGGGCCGTTCAAGTATTGCATAAGCTAATTTTTAGCCATTTTTGGCCCCCACCCCTTGTCAGCAAAAGTCAGCAAAACGCTTACCCCCCCCCCCCCCCCGGTCAGTAAAATTTCGTCATCAGCTCTGCCCCTCTAAATCCTAACTCATATTTTCATAAAGGGTGGTTGATGACATAAGCATTATCCAAACCCCCCTCCCCCCTTGTCTCCTAAAGTCAGCAAATTGAAACCCCCCCCCCAATCGATGATGACGTAATACTTGAATGACCCCTCAGAGTTAATTTTCAAATTCTGTTGCGTTGGGTTGTCTCATGATGTACCAGAAGTGTGACAATCGGTTTTTTGTCACAATATATTTGCTAAAAGCACTTAATTTCTGAAACATCTTTTGACGTGAAAATGGATTGAAAGAGTGACCGGATTTAATGAGCATTATTGCTTATAAGGAGCTCTTCGTTATAAGTGGGACCGACTGTATATATATATTTAGAATTTCACATCACAAATCAATGACTGAAATCATTTTAAATTTAAGATAGTTCACAACTCGCATGAAACATTAATTTAA
Organism: Pholcus phalangioides; assembly: GCF_987345545.1. NCBI lineage: Eukaryota > Metazoa > Arthropoda > Arachnida > Araneae > Pholcidae > Pholcus > Pholcus phalangioides. The sequence goes on along the minus strand of NW_028301608.1, from coordinate 983,452 downwards.
AATAGTTTTTTACCTTATTGTGGTGCTTCTTAAGCTGTCTCCTTCGGCAACCAGATTATAAACATGCCACATGTCATCAGAATCCTCTGGCACGAGGGTCACATGACTGAAACGATATAAAGAAAAACCCATCAAAAATGATATAATTTTGATGTTAAGCTTCAGTCAAACCATCAAGCTGGAAATGTCAGAGGAAAGCTTGTTTGATATACACGGAAACTTGAGCTCTGAACAAGCTCTTGGCAACAAGTGAGAAGTTTGTGGGTGTGTAACAACAACAACCACCTCAAAACTTGGCAACAGGTGTTAGATAGTGTTACCAGACATCCTCAAAGTTTCAGAAAACTCACCCTTTTGTCTTCCTTTTCAGAGGCTTCCTTAATAATTACTTTTTCTTCAGGGGAATATTTTTCCCACTCTCAAACATATTATCTTTCTTAATTGACATGTATTTGGGAGAATGTTTTTTCCTACACATTTTTACAGGGTTTGACCAATCACCGTCAAAATTCCCAGAATACAAGAACAAAGTTACAAACAGGGCAGTGGATACTATGGATACTATTCTAACCACGGCCTAGCTTGCTCCATGACGGAGCTGCAACTAAATGCTTGGTCTGCCGGAACAAGTACACATTTTGGAAACTCCCCAGCACCTGAGGCACCAGACCTACATGCTCCCTCCTAGTTGCAGGTCTGCTTCAGGATAATATGGAAAAAGACAGTCCAAAAAACAGCTCTGGAACAAGAAAACCGCAACATCCATTTTAAGAAAATCATTGCACCATCTGAGGTCATGTGCTGAACATAGGGAGGAAGAGGGGGTGGGATTGTTATCCTTCACATAGAAAAACAAAGAAAACAGGAAACAACACTCAATCGTGATTCGTAGTAGCACCATTGCCGTGAAAACTGGGAAAAGTCACATTAAAAAAAGGTGTGCACACGCAAGTGTCCTTCCTCCCTTCTCAGTTTTCTGATCTGGTAACTCTAGTTTTAGGGGAATGTTCAGAGCCTTCCATATCTTTTAACAGGTGTGATTCTATATAAGTCAGTCATTTTGTAACATTTTGGAGAAAGAGACCAGACTCTCTACAGTTATGTGGCCTTTTGGGTTTTTGCCTCGGCAACATAGCATTTAATTTTCCCTCCAATTCTCCCCCCCCCCCCAGATGCAGATCGAGAACAACGTGCTAGGAGCAATTAGTTTTGTAGGATTGTGCCATATTTTCTGGGACAGACAAATTTTCCCTCATATTATCCGGCTCTTCAGAGGGGAAATTGCTCCCACTGAAACCCCCCCCCCCCCTCTGGAGCTGCTACTATCACCAATTGTTCAACCTTTTTATGCACCCTGATATACAGTGGAACTTGGTTAATTCAATGGATAATTCAGACTTTTAGAAACTGCCCTTGAGTTTTCCAATTTAATGTTATCATTTCTTATTTAATTTGGATAATTCGAAGTTTGAAGGGGAGGGGAAAATATTGATTTTAGTATGAGCAAATGTAAACAATTGGGGAAAATCCGCCCACTACATACCCCCTCTTTCCCATCCTATAATTATGCTTTGGCATATGTATGTTACCACCAAAGTCTGAAATCAGCTAGTTTGTGATTGGTCAATTTTTGTTGTACATTGACCCAACCAATTTCAGGCTTTTGGCTGCCAGTTCGTGAAGTGGGTAGAGATCTCTCGTCAAAGTTTGATAACAAAAGACATGATTCAGGGTTTATCGCTAAGTTGGCATACTTATGTATGTCCTAAGGGGCAGGTCATGTGACTAATTGCTCAGTTGGTACATTCTTTCATGATAATTATGCCCATAAAACCCCAGACAAGATGCTGTAATAATTTTTTCTCTTCAAAATTTGAGAAGAAAACTATATATCTATATTATTTTTATAGTTTTTCTCCCATCACATGGAGATAATCCAATACAGCTATTACACATAGCCATGTATCACACGTTGGCGATGAAAAATATGGATGTGGCGCCTACCGGACAGCCCTACATCAAAACATCGAACTTTGGCCAGGGATGTCCGGCCACTTCGCGAATTGGCCGGCCAAAGCCCGAATCAATTCCGAAAATTGGTCTCTGGCCAATTCGGCCGCGCTTCGGGCTTTGGCAGTAACATATAACGTCAAAGGGGGGATACATAACAATGGCCATTACTTTCGCCATCGAGGAATTTCGTTACTCACCCACTGCCGTCTTTCTCGACATTTTTATTCAACAGCTTCATCTTCGGCTTCGAAAAACGAACTGCAATTTATTCAACGCGGGGAGAAAAACCTTAATTCGTGGCCGATCGTCCGGAAGCTATCAAACCCCTTGTGTACATTTAAATGCCATGTTGTAAACAAATACTTTTCTGATAAGGAAGAAAATCATCCCCTCGAGCTCCGGCTCAATTATACAGGATGTCACGTGTCTAGGCTGATCTCTTGACACTGAGATCGATGTCGACACTGATTTTGATCGTGACTACATTCAACCGTGATTTGGACAGCCTTGGCTGGAAAGAAACGTGACGTTCTGGACTGGGCAGGAACTAGAGGGAAGCTTAGCGGGTTATAGCCCAGGGCTGCGAATCCGGGTGGCGGCAACTCTGAGGAATGAGTGGTCGCAGAAAATTTGTATAGTCCCCCCACGTGGTAAATCCATAGATCCGATTCTGCCTAAATAGCGAGGAACTATTATGTCGGGGAATGACAAACCAGTGCAGTGCCGTCTTAACGCTTGGATCCACCCGGTGGACCTCAAGATATGAGGGGGGCCTCAGAAAAATGAAAAGTAATTGAATTTTTCGAGAATTTGCCAGGTAGGGCCTCAGAAAAATCACTTGGTCCGGGAGCCCACGGTCAGTGCCGTCTTAAGGCATGGGCGAGAATTTGCCTGGTAAGGCCTCAGAAAAATAATTTGGTCCGGGGGGCCCACGATGCTCTTAAGACGGCCTTGCCCATGCTGCTCTTAAGTCCTGAACGAGTGACCTTTCGAGAGTTTTTAAGCATATGAGTGGACAAAAGAATGACATAGAGAGTGTACAAGCCTGCAAGCATATGAATGACCATAAAAGTGACCTAGAGAGCTAGAGATAAAATCAGTGAGTGACTTCGAGCATACGCTATGGGAGCATGGAGTGAGCAAAAGAGTTACCCAGAGAACGAGAGGGACCAAGTCAGTGAGTGACTAAAAGAGTGACCCAGAGAACGAGGGACTAGGTCAGTGAATGACCATAAGAGTGGCTTAGAGAGTGTGTAAGCATGAGAGTGATGAAAAAGGTGACCTGGAGCGTGTGTGTATGAAGTACATTGCTCTTTTCACCCCTCACCTTCTTGTTTTCTTTCCTTTCTTATGCACATGTGGTATATAGTAGAACCTATTTAACCTTAGAATAGAGGCTTTTTACCTCCTCATCGCGGAGATGAAAATAACTTTTTTCACAGGGTTGCAACAAAGTTTTGTGGTGTTGAGGAGAGAGGAAAGAAAACAGATAGGCGTGTTTGAATTTATTCCACTGGCACTTGGACGCAATATTACGTCCTTGGTCCTAAAGTGGTTTAATATTTTTGTAAAATGAATAAAATATTGAACTAAAATAGATGTCCATATGCTAACTTAATCCGTTTCTGTTAATTCAAAATATTTTTTGAAGGTTATAGTTGAAGAGTTTTCTCTCTAGAAGAAACTCATTGTGCCCTTCTCCTAACTCAAGCGTGCACCTTCCATAAGGTCGATCCTGCTCCCATCCTGCTGTGCTGTATTAGACCAACACAAATTTTGTCTTTCAGCCATCATTAGATAAAATTCATTTCTCAAAAACGTTTTTGATTTTAAAAAATGATGACTTGATTACTATTAATTCTTTCAGTTCTAACGGAATTTTAAAGTACCACTAACTTTTAACTCCTCTTACATCAGTGGCGTAGCCGGGGAGGTGGGAGAAGCAGGGTGAGCGATTGCTTCTCGTAATCAAAGTTTTTTCTACATTGGTGCCTATTCCCCTAAATGACTTTTGATCCTCAAAAAAGAAATATAAAAAAAAAAAATAAAATAAAATTCTTTATTTTGTACCTCCATTGACTGAGAGGATTCATCCGAAGGGTCCGAAGGTGTCATCCTCAAAAAGTTTCGGAAAAATTACTACCAATTCTGCTCATTTAAATATGCACAAAAATATAAAAATATCCGGTGGAATTATTACGGGTCACAAGAAAAATGTAAATATTAATATTTTGAACTCCAACAGAGACCAAGAATGAATTTTAAAATCCCCCAATCCCATAACCCTTGTCTTTTAGAGTGACGTCATTCAAACAACATATGATAAGGTACAGCACAGATAGAGAAAGAAATAAAAGAGAAATACATCTCTTTGTTTATACGTCACTCGGTTATACGACTTTCACGTTTATACGATGTTTGGCTTCCGTCGCAATTGATTCCTATGCATTTTAATGTTAAAAATAATTCATTTATTTGACGCAAAACCTCAATTACTCGACGTTTTCACTTCAACTCACACTCCGAATATTTTGAAAAAATCTCCATCAAACGCGCAGCGTGTTTTTGTATACAGTGAAAACGCGTTGTTGCAACAGTTCTTCTTGCATATCGTCACCGCAATAGCCATAAATTTTTGGGAGATTGCTGTCATATACAAAAATAGCCAGTGAGCTGGCTGATGGCCATTTAGAGTGGACTCTTCAGTGATTTGTTTATTGCTTGTTTCTGAAAATACGCAGACGCGGTGAGCCCCAAAAGAAACCGGTTTCAATTGTTTTGACGGCCATATGTCCTTTCAGAATTTTTCTTCTCTCAATGTTTTCAGCGTTATCCTCTCAAAGGGCAAGATAGTTCACACATTGTAAGCATTTGGAGGGTACAGATCTCCCGATAAGAGACACGTACGGTACATCAGGGGTTCTCAACCTTTTTTACCCACGGAGCCCTTTCCGGTATATAATTTCTATGGCCGTAGGCCTATTTTTTATTTATTCATCAAAGTTACTGATTTGTTTTTATTATTCAAAAATATTAATAATCATTTTTTTCAAATTTATTATATTTTTTAATATTTTTCCTCGAGCAGTTGCGGAGTCCCTGGGAGTTCACACCATGGGCGGAGATACGGGGGGGGGACGCGTGGGAAGGCATTGCCCTCAGCGTCAAAGGTGAAGTTGACTGATCTAATTTTTTTCTCATTCAGAATTTCAGACCAGGCGGAAAGGGGAGTAGGATGATGATTTCCAAAAAGCTATACAATGATCTTGAACTTGAATCGTTTCGACATTTTGACATATGTCTAGCACAGACATTAGGAGTTGGAGCAAAAAAGAAAAAAGTAACGATCTGTCTTCCCTCGCTTTTAATAAATTGTGCCCACCGTCTGGTCAGTTTTATTACTTCGCCTGGCGCAAGGAGGGGGGTTTTCTTTGTATACTCTCAAATATTTTTTTTGAAAATCTGGTAGAGAGAGGATATTGAGTTGGTGTTTGAATTGTGTGATAGGAATAGAGGAAGACCAGCAGTTTAAAATAAAGCGGTAGATTTATTTTGGCCAAATTTCCAGCTTATCTATATTCCCTAACAGGTTTGAGGCGACCACCGACAGATGGCGCCTTCATTTCCAACCAAACTCATTAATGGCAGTAAATTGCAATATAGCGATATGGCCAGAGTTGGTATTTGGTGAAGTCGTTCATGGTTTATATATACTGGTTTGTGTATGGGGGGGGGGTCCTAAATTTCACAGACATTGGATAAATCGATCAATTAAAATTTTTCGTGACTACTAAATACCCGAAAGCTCAATTTCTGGTGATACTAACAACGCCCATTTAGAAAAGATATCAAGAACAGCATAAATTTGGTCACACGTGATGATAATGTGTGTTAAGTCTTGTAACATGACGGCCTCCGGGTCATGTTTTTCCTCAATAATCCTAATATCAAGAGAGAATGCTTACCTTTAGACCCCAGGGACCACTTAGCTACCGGAAACCACCGAAGGCCTCACTAGCATTCCGGTATGGGCTAGTTCGTCCGCCTAGTCTTTCGGCTGGAGGGTGGGGTCTTCCAGTCGCTTGAAGAGGATGAGACTGCAGGTCGGGCCGCTAATGCCCCATCTAAATTAATCTCTCAGCAATATTATTTTTAGAAGCTCTTAATCTGTTGGTGCCTCCGAGAGATGTCACCTAGTCTCATTGGAGGTTGTGTTCCTTTTGTACGTTTAACCATAAGTTTTATGGTGGGACCTTAAGCATTTCGTTTGCCGGCGGATGGCCGCGGACCTCCGTTGGTAAACTTTCCCGATTGTCGTTGGTCGTGTTGGGTGAACCTGGCCAGTTCACCTGACATGTTGCCAAACGATAATTTATTGTTTACACTAATATTCTGAAACTATATGTAAATTATGTCAAAGTGTACGTTGTGACGTAATAGTTTTCTTGTTGTGACGAATTGTTTCCGTGGTCCAAGTGGACTAAGAATATTTGTTTTATGATTAGTATAAATACGGATTGTGTTTGTCAAACGTTCGCATTCTTTTTCACCTCACTCGTTTTACGAGTTCATTTCTCCGTTGTAGCACAGTGGTGCCAGTTTTTCACTAATCAGATTAAATGTAACGAAACTTCGTCTAGCCTTGGGCTTGAAAACGTATTTTGTGATGTTTTCTAAAAATTTGCATTTGTGTCTCAGCAGGTTCGAATTTCTTGTTAATAGTAACTTCACATATGAGCGGTGACTAAGCTCTTCTAACGCTAGCTAGGTGACGACGGAAAGGTCTCTACACCTAGAGTTTCTGGTCCGGTCTAGTTGGTATCGCCAACCACGTACAATGGATGGTTCGAATGTGGCTGTTCTCAACGTCTGCCTCATCGTAGCCTGATTCCCAACCTCCTGCAATCCTAGCCCTTTGGCACTCTCTGGGCTGACGTCCGATGATCGTTTCACTTACGGACTTACGTCACTTGCACGGCCAGATTTTCTTCTTGGTTCCGATGTTGTGTGTGCCAATTCTAGACAGTGCCTCTTGAAATGTGATGATACGGTCCCCATCGCGCTTCGTCCACTTCGGGGCTAATGTGAATCGGTCTCTGTCGGGTCTACTACTCAGAAGACGTCAACTTCAAAACTGGACTTTGGGAGTCGTGTGGAAACGGTGACTTTCCTCTAGTCACGTGCCGAAGTTCCGGACCACATTCAGATTAGTGCAATATGTGAAAAAAGTCTCTGTGATATATATAAATGTTCTTCATTTAATGTTATACTAAATTTTTAATATCGTTCTTAAGTAAATTTTGTAACAGTGTTTACTTTTCTTGTGATTGATTAAATGTCTTGATTTGAATTCTGGCGTTGAGTCGTTTCCTTTTGCTGTCAAAGAACTTGAAAGTTAAAAGTAGAATCTGGGAGTGCACTAAACAGGTTGTAGTCTCCATATAACGATAATCCCTATACAACGATATTTATTTCTTGGTCGGCATATTATCGTTATATCGAGGTGGATTTACTGTAGCGAATTGTGTCCGTGGCTATAGACCAGAAGTGTGTATGGTTAGCAAAGTATATAAAAATATAAAAGTTGACCTCTCTGAGAGAAATACATGTCCCGAATTCAAGGACAGTGAAATTCTCTGTCCCGTGGACATGAAGGAAATAACATAATATTTAATTAAGAATATGTATTATATCTCTTCATGCGATTCCTACCTGTGTTATATTTTGCAGGCGAAACCTGGTCTCGTGATGAACATAATTCGCTGCGCGGTACAACTGTTCATGATCAATACTCTGGGTTCGTTCATGTTCAACGTCAACGAATTTCCATCTTGGGCTCAAAGGAACGTTAACTCGATCAACCGCACCTTCTTGGAGTCAGCTGGTATCTCGGATGTGATGGTGACGATGAACGAGAGCTTCGGCACCACATTTTCTCGGTTCTAGATCTATCAACCAATTTTATTTTTGGAAGAAAATGACTCGATTTCCATCTGGTGGATCGGATTCATCGATTCGACAGACAATCGGGGGAGACAACACCGAGTGTTCGGTGCCAATATTTTGTGTATCGAGGTGCTGCAATGAATAATATTAAATATTAACTTTTTTCGTTCATTCACATTAGTTATTTTTTTTATTACATTGAAATAGTATTAGTCCTATCGATTGATTTTTTCAAAATGCTCTGACGTATCGAGTTTGGTGAGCAATCGATGAAATTGCCGCTGTGGTGGTCAAGTGGTCATAGTGACGGACTCGCATCGCGACGACCCAGGTTCGAACCCAGCGATGCGATATCCCCGTTAAAAAGTCTTGCCACAGTGAGCAACAGGCTTATATATACAATGGTATAAATATTCAATCAATATATTTCTCATAGGAAGGTTTTCTTTAACAGATGGCTGATGCGAAGATGTATTTAGGAAAGAGAGATGTACGGTCCATGTCGGTCCGTTCAGTGCACACGAGCTCCGAGTAAAGATTGAGAGATTCGTTGCCTTTGTATATAGGGCTTTCCCCCAGTAACTGAAAGGACGTTCGATTCCCCTTAAGAGCAGTTGAATTTTCTCTCTTTCCTAAATATATCTTCGCACTAAAATTTCCAAATATATCTGGACACAGGAGGGGCGCGGTAGCCCGGTCGATAAGATGCTCGCCTAAAGTACCAAAGGATGTTTAGAGGTGTCGCGAGTTCGATACCCAGCTCGTCCTTGTCAGAAAACTTTCCTGACACAGGGGTACAACAAAAAACGGCGACTTGACCGCAGCAAAAATTGCTACCGCAGGGAGTCCCCCATCGAGGGGTTAGCGCACCAACCTCTCGATGAGTATGAAAAACAAGCCTGCCGTTCGGAATCGGCAATAAATTGTAGGTCCCGGTCTAATTAGCCCTCGTGTGCAGAAAATGACCGTGGTGCGACAAAAATGATCAAAATGATCTGGACACAGGACAGCACAGTATATGCACTCAGATTGCTAGGTACTCCCACTTCCGACAAAACTCACTCGGTATTAAACTGCCCATGGCGATAGACCAGAGTTGTGTTCGGATTGAAAGAAAGAAAGAATTGATGAAATAACGTTCTGTTTCACTTCGAACGAGGCACGGATCGACCTCACCTGCTGCCCGGGTGCAAATCCTCATGTGCTGCCCATAAAGACCACCCTGGTGTAAGGCTGAACAGAGTTTAGGCTAAGGGACTCTGGGGAAAACCTGATTTCTTTTTTATTCGTGCAAAGATACATTGCTTACCCACGTAGATTCTCTTGACCATACGTCGCGCTCTTGAAGAAACTCTTTTGGTTCCGAGTCATTTCACCATTATTATTTATGTCACGCAACTTTTTTCACATTGCAGCTGTGAATGAGGAACCATCATACTTTCCTTTCTTTTCGTGTTGAAGTTTCTCAATTTATTTCAAATCTTCATCATGGAGTTGAGCCTCGTTAACTCCAAAATACCTGCTACAAGGTTCTCAGGGCAGAAACTGGAGAAGTGAGAGTGGGTTCTGGTGGTCCAAGCCCGGGGCAACTGAATATCCGATTTCTTTCTTTGCCTTTATTTGACCCTTCCATAAAAACTACTGGGTGAGGACACCAACCTGCACACTTGCCCTTTGTGATACAGTCCATTCTTGTTTCTGGTTTTACGGTGTAGGTACCGTCTGTTCCCAAGTTTTCTCAAAATTTTTAGTGTCACGATATGACGTGAAATATCAAGAGCGATGGTGTCTTGCGAGAATTTTTATTTTTCAAAATTTCAAAAATTTATGTGTCTAAAGAAATGCCTAGGCTGCCACCTGGGCACACCGCACCTCTTGCACCCTTGCTTAAGCCGCCCCTGCTCTGAACTTTCTGAACTTAGTCGTATCAAAGAGAACTGAACATTGATTATTGAAAATTATTCTGAATAGATGAAAGCCTTTATGGAAAACGCACACGATGATGTGGATCCGAAAGTGCCAAGGGCAACAATAAAAACGATTTTAAAATAACGAGGCTTGTGTGTGCAAAACCCTTGAATGGTCCGTCACGTAATCCTAAGGAGACACATGCGTTAGGAACCGCTATCATAGAGGAAATATAGCAATGAAGTAATCGCATGAGCTATTGCAAACATGGCTTCTGAGAAGTTTCTGTTTCACCACGTGTATTCAACTCCGCGTTCATTTATTTGATATTTGAATGGATTCGAACCCTGTTCGCACACATCGATTCAGTCACAAGTTATTTCTTGACTAGAACTGGGAATCGACTAAAATTTTCAACTGGTTAATCAAAAAATTTTAATCGATTAATTGAACTCTAATCGAATATATTCAAATGCTATTCATTCATAGCAAACGTAGTATTGGTAACTATACAATACAGTAAAACCTCTCTTTCGTGGACACCGGCGGGGCAAAAAAATTCGTCCACAAAAGAGGGGGTGACCGTTGATCAGGAGTTTGAAATGCATACTTTCATCACACAAGTGGAAATTGGAAATTATTATTTGGCCGTAAGAGAGAGGTGACCGCATCTGAGGGGTGTACTTTTACTGTATTAATTGAAGCTATAAAAATATATTAATTTCCCGCATCTATCCAATGAATGGATGTAAACAAATTTAGAAAAAGACCGCCCACTTGAAGCTATTTTAATGTAGTTCCCTTTTACCAAAATCATGAATGTGCAAATTTGTAGAGCTTGGAAAACGACTTTTGAACGTTACTCTTACGAAAGTTGTCCTTCTAAAATGTTTTGTAAAATGTGTTTGAATAGGGGGATACACATTTGCGCGTTTCTGGCAAAACTTAGCAAAATAAGTAAGTGATATAACCAGCTGATAAACCCAAAAGTGAAAATTTGCACATTCGTGTCTCTGGCATATGGAGGACGATGTGCTGAACATGCTCGTCATATCCTGGAATTTCTTAACTTGGATATTGTTTCTTTTTTTTAAATCAGTAATTTTAGAAATCATCACTAGTTTTCGTTGAATCGACTTGTGTTTCCTCAAGTAGAAAAATTTGATCAAAATATTGATTCAAATATCTTTAAATATTGTCATTTATCTGAAATATTATGTATAGGAACATAATTTAAACCGTTTTTAATCGGTTTAGTCAAATAAGTTAAATTATAAACATTTAATAAAAATTTTAATCGAATTTTGATCGGATTGATAGAGTCGATTAACTCAACTACAGTTTTTAACTGCGATTAAAAATTAATCGGACCAGCCATGTTCTTGACCAATTAAAATTTTCTTTCAGAGTTAAGTAACCGCACCGACAGTTGCCACAGACACGAATTTAAATTCATGGGTGCACACGGGCCCATTCAAAAATTTTATCCAGTCCGAAAAGCAATTAATATAAACTTCTTTGAACAGTGCATGAAAAAACCCCTGAATTCAGCCACCTCGTTGGGCAATTTGCCTGTTGTGTTTGTAAATTTTAGTTCTTCATTTGGGATTAAGATTTTGAAATTACGACTGTAAATATAGATATTCATCGCTAGTATTTGTCGCTTTCCTACATGTGATGTAGGCTTGGGGAAAAAAACCAAAACATGTCTTTCTCTCAATGTTACTACCGTTTATGAAAACCGAAAGAAGAAAGACACTTATACATAAACAAAACACACAATCGCATAACACGAGATGAGAGAACGTGATAGCGCGTTTTTGATCTCGTTAAAATTGTTTAGGGGGAATTTCGAACGTGTCATCGCAGATCATCGATATTGATTATGAAGAAATTGATTACTGATACCCATTTAAAAAAAAAAAACAAAAAAACTGCAAGTGGCTTTAAAAATTGAAGAATATTCTCGTACGTATTTATCACAAGCCGAAGATTTACTCGTTTCCTAACGATAAACGTATCAAGGATGCGATATTTCATTCAACTCCATTTTTCTTTTCTTCTTGGTTTTCAGACGATACGTCATCGCGTTGTTGCAGGTCCAAGAGGTTAAAACTATCGCCACATTTTGGAGCCTTTCTTCTTTATCCTACTTTCGTCTATCGTCATAACGAATTTTTTGCCGATAAAATAATAATTATAGAATAGCCGTTTTCCCCTTACATATACGTCCAGCATGTGTGTGCAGTGAGGATTATGATACATACTTCCATTTGATTTCTTTGTTCTGTGAGAGAAATGTTCATATTTTGATTAATGCGGTTTTGCTGCGTTTGAATCTCGTGGGACATTGACACTTTTTGGAGTCCCGTTCGCGCACACATAACTTATTTCCGGAATACGTGCATTCGAATAATTACCATCTCTCCTCCTGTCTGATGTCGTGGTAACAGAATATAAGAAAAGTTCATATTCGTTCATACATTGAAACTCGAGAGTTTTTCAACATGGATTTCATTCATAAGATTAGAAATGTCAAATTTCCGAGCGTAAGAGCTATCAAATATGTTTTTTGTTTTCTATTGCCATTTGCTCTCCTACCGCTGGCGTTATCCGAACACAAAGTAAGTTGAATATCTTGGAGTTCCTGGTGAATATTTCTAGAAATTTTTAGATGGATTTATATGTTTATACGGGCTGTCCAAAGTTGTTTGCACAGCAGTTACCTCTGCAACCGTTTACTTTTTCAGAAACACACTTCCAATTACAAATAAATTATTAATATCGCAAAACTATGCATTTTTTTTTGTAAATGACCCCTTACAGCCGAATTTACATTTCACTAACTGAGAGTTTCAGCGCAAAAACGCTATGTATACAAATACAAGGCAACAACAGGAAAAATTCCCAACGAGGTAGCTGAGAAAAAGATGCCAATAACAAATATGGATGCCATATATTTCTAAACGGCAGCAACCCAACTAAAAATGCAATTTCAAAAACTAGCAACAATATAAATATATGATAAAATATTCACATGCCCATAAAATACGTTTCTGGTTGTCTTATTCTAAGTATGGATAGAGCTTCTCGATTCACCCCAACATATTTATCGTATTTCTTTTTAAAGTTTTTAGTTAATTTTTGTAATATTATTTTTTATGTATACGACCCCTTGGGAAATTTAAGACATTGTGAGTAACCGCACGTTATTCGAAAACAGACCTTTTGTAATTGAAACTATGTCTCTAAAGTGAACGTTTGCAGAGATATCCGCTGTAACAAACAGTTTGTGACATCTTGTACAGTATATACAGTGTTGCCACTGAAGTATTTTCTTACTTCTCAGGAATCTCGCTGTGCCTATGCTATCGTTTTGATGGCGGCCTACTGGTTGTTGGAGCCGGTGCCAGTCGCGGTTACAGCTTTGCTTCCCGTCGTGCTCTTTCCTTTGGCTGGAATTCTCAACTCCACCGACGTGTGCATCAATTACATGAAAGTACGCATATTGATTACATTTTGCCATTTAACCTCAGTTATTTTATTGTAGCTACTGTAAAAAGAATATGGATATCAATGCAGTCAAATTTCGTTTGCGGGTCGCCCCGATAATGCGTCGCTCCGCTGACAGGGTCGCTTTTTCAATGTATATTGAAATATGTATATGTATATATCAAATGTATATTGTAGTGGAACTTGGTTACTTCGAACTTTTAGAGCTTCCCCTTGAATTTTCTAACTTAATGTTAAAATTTCTCGTTCAACTCAATTTTTTTTGAATGTTTTGAATAATTCGAAGTTTGGAAGAAAAGAAAATCGTATTTTTTGTATGAGCAAAATTTAGTTTAGAAAAATTCTATAAGCAATCACAGACCTCGTTTCTCTCAACCAAGTGGTTATACAACAAATCTCGTAGACCAAAAATACATAATTTGAAAACTCAGGGGAATTTCAGCACACTATGGGTGCCGTTTTTTCGATTTTGACTTCTGGTTCGAACTGCCGCCCATGCCAACATTGTCTGCTGAACAACATGAAAAGACATGGAAAGCCAGTCCTAAAGATTTTACGATGGACTTTTTGACAAGAAAACGAATACTTCTTCCTTCGAAAACGGTACCCTTTGTATGCTAAAACGTACGTCAGAATCTAATTTGCTTTTCTCATTAGATTCTTTTAGCAACTCAATTGGACAAAATTAAAATTAGCAATTGTCATAGTCGATCGGAAAATCCGCGATCTAATTTCATAATAAGCCTAACTGTGCTGAATGAATTCAACAAAAGTGCTCGAATGACAATTGATTTCAAATACGAATTGTCAGTATAGGAAAATACCAAAACGCTAATTTGTAAATTTTAAGTGTTTTGATAATTTAATGCCTATTTTAACTTGTTCAGCTGCAGTACACAGAGACGCATTTATGGTTTTGCCGATCATCGGCAACACGAATTTTGCTGCCCTCTTTTCTCCCATCTCTCTCTAGTCTAATTTTAATCACTACTCTTTCCTGAAATTCGCAAACCCTGTAGCCTCCTTCCACTCCTGCAAGACACAGGTGTACTTACTGGAGTGGTCCAAGCCATTCTTTTGATCATTCCCATACTCGCACACTCTCTAAGTAACTCTTTTAGCTATTGACATGTTTGCACGCTGTTTTGGTCACCCACATGCTTGCACACGCTCTGGGTCAGTATTTCGGTTGTTTACTGACGGGGTCCCTTGCTTTATAGGTCACTCTTTTGATCATTTACGTCATAGTTTCCAAAACTCTCTGTTCCATCGCCCCCTTTTCCCAAAGTTACTTTCACTCATCGCCTCCCCCCCTAACAGAAGCGGACACATACGATCCTATGTTGTACCCGTAGCTTTTATTATCCCTCCCCCTTCCCACACAGGGGGGAAGGGGGATATCTACGGGGGGAAAAATTGCCTACTTTGGGAAACAGTGATTTACACGTTTACACATGTTCTAGATCAGTGGTGTGCAAACTCTTTGAAGACTCTTTGATCCCCTTTCGACGAAAAATATTTTCGGCGACCCCTACATAGGCTGACCATATGTCCTAGAAAACCGGGACATCCCGATTATTTTTTGGCAGTGAATGTGCTGTCCTAAAAGCACTTTTCGGAACAACAGCCCCCCCCCCCCCACGTGATAAACGCTCGACCCACGGTTTGAGTACCACTGCTCTAGATGATAGTGCTTCCCAACCTTTTTTGTCACATCGTCCCCTTCTTCAAAAATTTTTTTCTCCCATCGCCGCCTCCACGCAATCTAACCCATAGAATCCTATCCTATGTTATACCTGTAGCTTCTACAGCCCCGGGAATATTCGATGGGGCGTTAACGCCAACGATGGGAATCACTGCTCTAGATCATTCTTTAGGTTATTCACATGCCTTCACACTCTCTAGGTTAATTAACTGGTTCTTCACTCTGTATGTCATTCTTTCGGTCATTCACATGCTTGCTTGCGCTCTAAATCACTCTTTTACTCACTCTCGTGCTTTCAAACCCTCTAGGCCACTGTTTTGGTCACTCATTAAACTAGTACGTTGCTGGTCAGAGGCGGATTTATTGAGATTTAGACAAATTTTGCCACACCTCTATGAATGTACTAACGTTCTTAGGCACTTATTCATCAAATTTTCCACCTCTCAAAACTCGCCATCCATGGTTACAGCCCGATAGCCCCCCGTAAATACGCCACTGGGAGTGCATCGAGCATGTTAACCACATGATGCGAATCGCATTATTCAACCTATAGATCAAGGTGTGCCATTCAAAATCTTAAACTTTCATCGTCGTCATTGCAAGAGTAACGAAAGAATATTCTTCCCTCCCAAATTTCGGGAAATTGGGAATTAGACTCTATAGAAATTCTTATGAAAAACCATGGAATTTTACGTCATTTTTATCGTTTATTGACAATGTTTATGCAAAAACATTGCTGCTTACTTTCATCAATTTAAAATGAATGAATGTAAAAGCATGTTGTTTCCAAACCTTTGAAAAATTAACGTAAAATATTTTTTTAACTCTTTTTCTCAGTTCTTTAACGAACCCGGAGAGGAATTTGAATAACATTGAGAGCAATTTATTTAATCATTTTATTAGTCCGAAAATTTAATTTCTACTTCTCGTAATAAGTTTGAATGGTTATTGATTTTATTACTATTGCCGAAGTAGTTTTTAGCATAAAAACACTACGAGAACTATACTAGAGTCAAAAAGTGTCACTATATCTTGCGCTTTTGCGAAATTTCACCGACCATAATTTCGTAAAAAATGAATCGAGCGTCGCATTAACAGATCACTAAAATGATCCGCGGTGCGGTTTTACATCATTAAAGTGACTTGAAGCACAGTTACAAATCCTTCAAGCGACCCGCGACACACTCACTTGAGTGACCTGCGGCGCTGTGTGCGTTCCTGATTACTAAAGTGCCTCGCAGTGCATTTACAGATCACTCAAGCGGCCCGCACACATTTACAGATCAGAACACATGAGTGACCTGCGGTGCTGTCTCAGACCACTTAATTAAGTGACCTGCCACCCATTCAAAACTCCATGAAGTGGCCACACTCTCCCGAAGGCATTTTGGCTCGCGGAGTCATATTTTAGTACTACTAAGAGTGTATATGGAAAGACGTCACTCTTCCCTGTTACTACAACAGATACGGAAAACTGGCTGAATGGAGAGTTATCGATGTTTCAGGTAACAAAAGGCGAATTTCCGTAGAGTGGTCGCCATGATGCGTGTGTTCGTTAATTAATTAAATAAAATACGACTGAGTACGTATTACTGCTATTATGGCCCAATTAACTGGTCATTAGGAACGCGTGAGATTGCGACCGTCCCGTATGAGATTCGGGCGAGAACGAGCGCGTCAGCGCGTAAAGGCCCGTGAAACGTCTGACCAGGGGAGCCCTGCTCCAGGATGAGTGCGTCAAGTAAACCACACCTGACCAGAATTGAATTTATCTTCCATTCAGCCAGCTTTCGGTATCTGTTGTGTTAACAAGAAGAGGGTCCAAAGGTGTCATCCTCGAAATGTTTCGAAAAAATTACCACTAATTGTACTCATTAAAATATGCACAAAAATATAAAAATATACTCAAAAATTGAAATATTAATAGTTTGAATGGCAATACAGGCCAGGAATGAATTTAAAAGTCCCGCAAACCTAAAGTCTTGAGTGACGTCATTCAAACGGCATATGATCACGTTATAGTCACTATATAGCCACTACCCTTATACGGTCGCCTTAGATCACGTTAAGGCGACAGGAATAAAGTATTTCTAGTGGCTATATGATACAAAGAAAGTGGCTATATGATCGGTGATCATATAGCCACTACTTTCTTTGTATGAGCTGACGTGATCATTGATCACGTAGAGCACATACAAAGAAAGAGGAGAAAAAGGAGGGAAGAGCTAGAGTGTGAAAAGAATTTTTTTTAAAGATCTAAGGCCAAGGAGCCGATGAGCAGAAAAATGTTGTCATTTTTATTCATTTTTTGCGGCTTTAATAATTGCACTCCGCTGCTAATTTTTTGGTTTTTATATGTTTCTGGTTGAAATGAAATGTACTTGAATTTTTTCATAATTTTTTGAGGATGACACCTTGGGACCCTTTCCTTGTAAGAGTTGATTTACTTCTTAAAGGGTTTGACTGTACTTGCTACGAGAATTATTAGCAATTATTTTTTTCTGGCACCGCTCTTTTCGAACAATTTTCCCTCCTGGCTTTTGAATTTGTGTTTGAAAAACTTTATGCTGAGACTGATAATACCTTTGTGGAAAGTGGTCCGTTTGAATTTACAAGCTTATTCGGGTTGTGATTTTTAGGAGCCGTTAATGATGTTCATTGGAGGTCTGATAATTGCCATCGCCGTAGAAAACTGTAATTTACACGAAAGGATAGCCCTGAAGGTCCTTCTTCTGATCGGTACTGACATCAAATGGTCAGATCATTTATATTGTTCTTTCAATTATTTCTCTTAATTAAGTGCGTTTTATGATACAAAACTTGCAACTTGAATTATTTCAACTTCCATCTTTATTGCCAGGTTGATGGCAGGGTTCATGGCAATAACGGCGTTCCTTTCGATGTGGATAAGCAACACGGCCACAACGGCAATGATGGTTCCCATCGCCGAAGCCATCGTTCAGGAAATGAATAGAGATCCCAGTGAAATACAGATGCAGGAATCAGGTTTTATTGCGATAATAATCGTTATTATTTTATGTAACCGTAGATTCCTTTAACTTTCCTAAAAAGCTTTACCAAATCAGAATTAAGTGGACGCATTTTCAAGAACTGGAGATTTTTCGGGAATCGACATGTTTTGCGGCTTTCGTTGATCGCGACGAATAACGATAAAACCAGCAACGATAAAACTCACGCAAGGGCCTTATGAAGCGTGGCAATAATTTATGAGGTCCTTATAGGCATTCTTGACCTTCTCGTTCTTTTCCGAAAGGGAATTCCGCGTATTTCCGTTACTCGAGAAAACACAAAGGCCACAACAGGCAAATTGCCCAACGAGGTGAATGAAAAAAGATGATCATAAAAAATGTGTATGTCAAATATGTATAATCAAACCACAACCCAATACAAAAGCGCATATCACGAAGGAAAGAAAAAAATTATAATCAATACAATATCATGCACTGCCCATGGTTATGATTGGCTTAATCTAAGTAGGCGTATGGATAGTTTCTCGATTCCTCCAATCATAAACATTGTATTTCTTTTTAACGTGTCAATTGTGATAGTATTCGCGACACTGAGGTATTCCATTTATTAACAACCCTATTAGAGAAAAAACTCCCTACGACATCACAACCTGGAGTTGTCCCTTAATAAACTAAACTGGCGTCCCCTTGTCGAAACAGTCGATTGACGGTGTATTAATAACTCGAGGTCGATTTCATCCATCCCGTTGAACATTTTGAACACTTCGATCACGTTCGCCCAACACCTGCGTTCCCCAATGTAAACATATTCGAGGAATCAAGTTATCAATCATTTACTCAAATTCTGTAAAAAATTGATTCATGAAAACAACAACAAAAGAAACATCAGATTCATATTCATAACTGAAAATGTACCATGCATTCATATTAATATTACTTTTGTTCATCAATCTTATACGGCAGTTAATGTACGGGAGTGTTTCCAACGTTTTTGACGGCGCAGAACCCCGTCAATGCACCGCGACGCAGAACCCCCATAGGGAGCGTCAATGCACCGCGGAACCTCTGTGGCGAAGGTGAATTTCGAGCAAAAAAACCTAAACGTATTGTTTTTTATTCCTTGGTATATCGTAAAAAACTGAAGTAATAACTTACAATTTCGCAGCACTAAATGTGAGCGTCGTTCACGCAATGGCGGTAAATGGAAATGATCCCGTGGACCCCGCACAAAGCACTGACGGACCCCCGGGGTCCGTGGGCAACAGGTGGATGTGCAGGATGTAAAGGATGGTTGTAAAATAACCAGACCAGACCAGAATGAAACTTTAACCTCCCGGGCCTGGCTCAGTGAAGCCATCTGCGGGCTTACAAATTGTAGCCACGGAGACTACGTGTGAAGAGAAAGACAAGAGAGTTCGTGTATATGAGTGCATGTGTAAGAGAAAGTTTTGTCAAAATCGGGTTTGGTCATTAAATTAATGACTGGTCTGGTAACACGCCTGCAGGTAAAATACGCCACAACCTTCTGCTAGTATTGTTAACAAGTTGAAGAAGACAGAGAAGTGAGCTGTGAAGACGAGGAGACCTCTTTTTTTTAATTTTTTTTTGAAGATTTGAACTTTTTGAATTTCCAGTGGTGTAGTTCTTCCGTCAAACAATGCGACAAGTTGTGGTGACCTAGAGTGAAGGAGAGAGAATGCAAGAGAAAGAGGGGATAGGAGAAAAGTTAGTGTTTGTTAGGGGGGATTGTTGTAAAATAAGTCTTCGTATTCAGAGGCCTCTTTGGAGAGAGTTCGCGTGAACAGATTTTTCTTAACCATTTGCGGTCCTATGTGAAGGTGGACTCGACACAGGACCGCATCAGGAAGCATTGGTACAATACTTCGTTGTTACGACGGCCCCTTACAATAATAGAGGGGGCCCCGTGAATTCGGCTTCTTAGCAAAACCCATAAGCTGTACCAGGGGCCTACAACGCGTGGCCTTCCGAGTTTTTTTCGTGGACCACCGACGATTTTCAGGAAATGGTTGAAACATTGAAACGCGATTAATTCTAAAATTAACGACAAAAAATATTTTTGGAATAAATAATTCCAGAACCGATGAAAGAAATAATTCCAAAATTGTGA
This sequence comes from Pholcus phalangioides, assembly GCF_987345545.1. NCBI lineage: Eukaryota > Metazoa > Arthropoda > Arachnida > Araneae > Pholcidae > Pholcus > Pholcus phalangioides. Next base: position 963,249 of record NW_028301608.1, on the reverse strand, counting down.
TTAAGATCCAGATGTTTTTCGAAACAATGAATTTGAGAATTAGTGAGAAAATTAACTCATAAATCAATGAGAGAAATAATTTCGTAATTTCTAATAGAAATGATTTCACAGTGAATAAAAGAAATAACTTCATAATTATTGAAAGAAATAATTTAAAGAGAAATTTAAAAGTAAATAATCACAGAAGTACTGAAATAAATAATTAGAGAACCGTTTAAAGTGACTTCAGATTGGAATTAATCAGAATTAATTAAACTTATCAGTCATCAATCAGAAACTTTTCCGGAATTGGGGGAAAAAATCAGTTCACAACTAATCAAAATTGATAATTTATAAAATGAATAATTAAAAAAATAAGTCTTCAATTTATTTTAGCGCTGTTTCAACTTCGCAAATAAAAATAATAACTTAATAGAAGGGGGCAATGCCGTCTTAACGCATGGGCGCCACCCGGGCACAGCCCGGGGGGCCTCAAGAGAAGGGGGGGGGACTCACAAAAATGAGATCCGGTTGAAAATTTCTAGGATTTACCAGGTAAGGCCTCCGAAAAACCACTTGGCCCGGGGGCCCATAATACTCTTAAGACGGCCCTGGAAGAGGATCTCATTGGCCCTTTTCAATTCAGATGTGACTATAAATTACATGAGAAGCCCTTGTAAATCTGGATTCCAGAATCTTGCAATTATATAAATACCTCGGTATTAGATGGTGACCCGCGCTCTTCGTGGGACGTTTCAATCTGGCCCGTGGCGTCTGAAAGGTTGAAGACCCCTGAGAAAAACCGAAAACGATAAGCATCCCGGGAGCCTTTCTCATTGCGGTGGAAGCAGTTATAAAGTACGAACTGTACCAACGAAGGGTTGAAAAAACCTCTGGACCGCAAACGGTTAAACGTGGTGTTATTAAGGCTATTCAGACCACCAATAGAAGATTTCTCACTAAAAAATTTGTTCGAATCCCACCCTAAATTCAAATAATGACTTGACAAAGAGAGTCTTCCCTTGGAAATTTAGAAAAGGGGGAGTCGGAATTTTTTTTAGAAGAAATTGTTTCTTTCATAATCACTCTTTTATCGCTTGCATTATTTGATTATTACGTAAACTTGATGTTTTGAATTGTTGATCCAAGATGTATCGGAGAATTACGGAAGCACCTAGTAGCCGGTGCACACCACGTGTTTCGTGTACGACAGAAGGGTGAAGTATGAAATAAATATGATCTCGGAAGCATTTCTATTGCTGTTATAGGAAATGCTATGGAGCTCCAGAAAAATTACGTAGGAAGATGAAAGGTTTACGAAGTGTAAAACCGGGGTTTTATAAAAGCGAAACTTCGTTACAACGATACTCGATATATAAGGATAACCCCTCTACATTGATATTTTTTCGTGATCGCATCGTTATATATGGATTTTACTCGTTATATCGTTTCTTTCTCTATTACAGGAACTGAGAAGACTATTTCTGATGTTTCGGCAGACGGTATAGAAATTAACAGGTTGGCATTTTGTTTCCGCCCCACACGTCCCTTAAAATCGCAAAATATATAAGCTCTAAATTCATAGAATTTAAAACCATATTGAAACGCTAGTGTTTCACTTGACATACTTTTTGTGCGTTCGGTTGGTAACGAATTCTCCAGAGACGCGACAAAAACACAAAAAAAGAGTCGTGTAATTTCAAATCCAGATAAATTCGTTTCTTTTCCGATTTTGACATTTATTTGTAGTTTCCCTAAAGATCTATCAGTAGGCGAAGTCGCACACAACATTAGAAAAATCGCTATATGCTATTTATTCATTTTGCTGAGTGAAAGTAGCGGTTGGTTGCAAAACCAGATACAGAAACAGTTTCAAAAGCAGGTAGGTCGAGATGCGCGTAGGAATAGATAGATCTCGTAGCTTAGTTGCAAAACCAGATATTCAAAAGAAAATATTTTTGCTCTCTCAAAGTAGTAATATTTATACAGAGCTCTTTTTTTTTGTCAGGACCTGTGTCTATCTAATATAAATAAAGTTCTTCCATAAATAATGCAATTAATTAGTTTTTGTTGTGACAAATTTGTCGAAAGTGATCTGATTTTGAAGCTATAGACGGCTCAAATATAAGTTATATATATATGTGTTATTACCATTGTTCCGGATAATTTTTCACAAGTTCTTGAAATAAGCAGAGGATGGAAACACTTTGCAGGAAGTTAAAAATTTATAAAATTTATTTACAGAACAACAATTTTTACATGTATTTACGAGCAGAGATGTACGATAACCAGATTAGAGTTCTCTTATTGAGCATAAAGTCCAACTCTCCCTCTTTTCTTGTGATCGCCTCACTATTTACAGGGACGGTCGAAACTTCGAGGAAAAAGAATATTCCACAAAATTCTATTTTACAGTTTCCAGGTTGGTGGTGCCACCGTACGGCGACCTAGATAAATCTAGAAGCTTCGAGCATATCTTGACATTTCCGGTTTGGCAACAGATTATTGTCCCGAGAGGTTATTAAGAAATTACGTTACCGATATTTTTCGTAACAATACAGATTGAAAAATAAACTTTTTTTGTTTTTGACTCGTTTGAAGCTATTCCAAATAAATATAAGTAAAATATAAATCAATCTTTCAATCATCAATCATAACAATACATAAACCTGAAGGAAAACATTGTCCCGAAATGATAAGCAATTTTAACTAAAACGCTGAGAAACGTATTTAACGCTAGCCAATTAGCATATTTTGCACATAGATTTGGCTACGATCACATAGCTAATCCGAATATTTGGGCGTTAAGGAAATGCAATTTCAAAAAACAGCCACGTGTTGTTTCGCGCATTTCAATGTCATCGCACTTGCGAAATAAATTCTACTGAATGAAATTTTGCTGAATGAAGCACGTCAGATATGTATCACGTTGAAAGTTTAAGGCTGGTGTATAAAATACACTGTATATTTCAAATAAATTTCATATATTGAAGGCTCAGAAGCCGATCAGTGTAAGTCAATAAACATCAAAAATGAGATAAAAGGATCTCTTTTAAAGGATCTTTTTATTCCGTGCTGCGTATAAGTGGAGCTATCTGCTGTTGCAATATAAAGCTAGCGACTTGTATATTTTCGCAACTGAAAGTTTAACAATCAATAGGCACTTGCATCACGAAAGTCACTTCCGGAAAACTGACACTGATTGGCTTCTGAGCTCTCAGTATATACGTTAGTATTCACAAAATATTGAGGAAGGTATGCGGCAGATTTGAAATTCGACATTTTAAAGCAACTTTATTTGTTGGAAAATATGCAAAAACAAAATTTTGATACGATTCAATTCCACTTTGTAAACCGAATTGAAATTAATCAAATTTATTTACTGAATCAATTAGTTTTCGACAAATGATGGGCAACAAGGCACGGCTCTGATTCAATTAACGAATCATCTGTCAAGTGGAACCTACTGCGTTTGAATTTATTCGAAATACCTTCATTTTTAATTATAAAAGAACAATTTTTCCATCAGTATAGTATTATACTCAAACTGTATTCTTTGAAATCGTTTATCCTTTTGGGGCAAATTGTAATTGAAGCTTCAATATCATACCGAAGCGTGCAGATGAAATAAACAGGTATAAATGATACTACGTTGATATCTCTTGCGTGAACTCTTGCTATCTTTTTTTTTCTCATGGTAGAAATGTTTCGACTGGAAAAGAGAGAGGCCAAGACATTAAATTGGCGCTTTTCCTTGGAATCTGTTATTCGGCCAACATCGGTGGTACAGGCACACTCACTGGTACAAGTCCCAATCTAGTCTTCAAAGGCATACTCGAAGAGTAAGTAACAGTCGCGCAAATACAATCGAAATTTAATGAAGATGGTGAGGAAAACCATCATACACATTAACTTATGCAAGCGATAGTCAAACTAATTATAGTCAACGATATCATCAAACGAAAGAGCTTTCATGACCGTTCTTCGTTCTGTCGTTGTTTCACATGGGGGATTGGGGCTATACTACTATACATCCATTGTTTCCCAAACTTTGGTCTTTATTTTCTAGTCCCAGTAGCTCACAAGGGAAGGGTCCTAAGGTGTCTTCTTTAAAAAATTATGAAGAAAATTTATATATAAGTACATTCATCTCACCCAGAAATACATAAAAAAAATTAGCGGCGGAATGAAATTGATTAAAGCTTGAAAAATTATTTAAAATTATAACAGTCCGCTACTCATCGACTATCGCGCTTCTTGGCGGATACCTATAAAAAAAAAACTTCGTTTCACTTCCTTTTCCTTTCTTTCCCTCCAGCTTTTCTGTTCTAGAAACTAGTTATTCCTATTTTTTCTCTTTCTTTCCTGTGCTGTACCCGATCATGCAAGGGCGTAGTGAGGGGGTGGGGACTTGGGGGTCCGGTTCTCCCCGAAATGTGAGAAAATGACCAAAAAAGGAAAAAAGATGGCCAAATCTATTGGTCTATAACTTTTGCTTCCCCCCTCCGAACGAAATTTCTGGCTACGCCCCTGCGATCACGTGTTGTTTGAATGACGTCAATCTAACACTCTAGGGCAGTGGTTCCCAAACTAATTTCGTCACAGAGCACTAATTTTGTAAATACTTAAACTATTTTGATAAACTGAAGTGCCACAGAATCAGAAATAGACAACAATATGAATATCTTTCAGCACTACTCACGTGCATATGTAATTATGCCCAGCCCATTTATATAGAACAGGCTTTTAGTAACAAATTTCAATGAAGCATAAGAGTACCAGCGATAAATCTTTGAAACCGGCTTCTTTATTTACTATTTAGAAAATCCAGGGGGAAAAGCGCAGGTTTTCCACTGCCTCTCCCAGCCACTGCCTCTCCTGTTACTGTATGGTTTACCCGTCAAACCGTAGCGAGGGAGAAAAGAATGCTGAGGTAAAGAAAAAAAAGATTCCAGTTTTTATTGGTTACCAATGAAGCGTCTCCATGAGGAAAAGAACCGAGAGGGAGTTCGAATGTATTTCTACCATCAACTCTAGGCTGAGATATCTCGAAAGTAATAAATTAAATTTACACTTGGAAAACCATCAACATTAATTAGGTTTTCTTATCTCTAAAATTAGAATTTGAAGAAACGTGAAAAATAAAAGATTTTTTGCGATTTGCAGTCAAAGAAATCCAAATTGGTTGAATTTTCAACTCCCAATTTTATACCGAAAGAGGTTTACTTCGTAACATTTGAAGAAAATTTTCCGAGACATCGATGGTTGAACTAGAATTAGGTGATATTAAAAATTTTGATAGTGCGTGTACTTATGCTGAGTAAGCTGTATATACATTATCATCTCATCAGATTTAGTTCCACAAATTTAGGCTATAATTTTGTTCAAATTCCATTGATTTATCAAGATGAGGTAAAAAAAGTTCAAAACTTTTTCACCAGGTGGCATTTCGGTTGTGACTATCGTGTAGCGCATGTCCGATGTAGCATACCTTGACACTTTTATATCATCGCTCTATCTTCATCCATTCAAAAGTTATGATCACTTGAAGTGACAATGGCCATATGCGCAGCCTCTTGCAATCATTTTCTACCTCTTGGAATCATTTTGGGATGCCCGGGAGCAAAAAGGATGTAAGGCATTAAAGGATATACGTAGTATCTCTTAAAGAAATGAAGAAAGAGAGAGAACATTTGAAATTTCACGTAATCTTGAGTAATTCCTAAAATAAAGCAGATAGAATCATGAAAGTAGTGCAGTGTTACAGCAATAACTTCTCTCAATTCTAAAATTTTTTCTTCCAATAATTGTGAAAATACTTTTCATTGATTCTGAAATTAGTCCCGTCTGAAATGTCTCTTCAAAGTTAATCTGAAATTTCTGTTTTCATCAATTCTGGAACAAATTTTCCCATTGAGATTCATTGTTTTTTTCCCAGCATTTCTATAAACTCTTTAACTACATGTCTTCTAGTCGATGGTCACTGCAAAAATCTTCCAGGGCCACGCGTGGCCTGCGGGCCATGCGTTGAAGATCCCTGCAATAGCTGAAGACTTTGTTTGAAGATGGAAAATGCAGTTTTCATTAAGAGTTCAGCTATGCTCATCAAACTTCATTCGATGTTTCAAGGATTTCATGATATTTGATGATGGTACTTGATGCTGATCCCACTCAGAGATTGTGGTGTCACGCTATAAAGGGAACCAATATACAAGACATATGCATTCGCTTTACAACAGCGACTAGAAGAGCCATGGGTGAGATTCAATCCAGATTTGTGCCCGAGCCTTATCGATGCATAATATCCATTGTAAAAGCCAAGGACGAAATTTTTAAAACAAAGACGGAAAAAGTAGTTTGACATTTTAAGAGATATTCAATCGACGTTATGCTGAAGAAGAACCCTTTAGCGGATGCACATGCAAATTGCAGCCATACAGTAAATTTAGGTTTACCACATCGGGCATTTCATGGACTGTGCTCGCAAGTTTCGCGGGATGTTCTAATATGTTAAAACAAACGTGTACATTAAGACATTGGTGTGAATAACTTCTTCGGAGGCGGCACTAGACATATTTAATTCCTCTTTTTCGGTTTTAACCTGTCCAGTGTTTCTGACGTTATATTACGCCAGGAGTTGAATCGAAGAAATAGAAACACCTTTCCTTCGCAGCTATTATAACGTTGCATGTGTGCGCCTAACAAAGCAACCCTAAAACATTGGGAGATTAAAAACAACTCAACACGTTCCTTTTCTACTCAAAATCATCTTTTTTTCTCGCTCGTCTTTGTCTGATGGGGATGTACTTTTAAACAAACTCTTAGAGAGAGAGAGAAAAAGACGCCGCGACACATATGCTAATGCGCTTTCCCTATGTTTCTGTTCTGTTCTGTTATGCTCCCAAATTTTCTGTTCTCAGAAATCAGATGAAGTCCTATATAAAATCAAATATAATTCGTTATTTTCTTAAATAATATTTTGTGCGATGACCATAGGCGTACGCAGAATTGTCTCGAGGTGGGGGGGGGGGGTTAGATATTTTTTTCCTTCTGAGGGGGTTTATGTTTTTTCCTGCAAAATAATACTATAGTCTTGGCTAAAGGGGCCCCTCCCCCCTTTGCGTACGCCAATGGCGATGAAAATAACTGCTGCTCATTTTTGACGTGATGTTACGGTTCCTTGACTTACCTACTCTCATTCAGTTCAACTCAGTTGATTAAAAGTTCGGGGGGACTGCAAAAAAAACAAAAAAAAACATCAAACCTTGCAAATGCGTTTGAATTCATTTACTATTATTAATATTTCTTCAGGCGTTCAGAGTTTCTTCTCCTCTCCCCCCCCCCCCACCAGAGGCGGGCTAAAGCTGCAGCAGCACATGGTCCCGAACATTGACGGGCTCCGCACTTGCGGAAATTATTTTTCTAACAGTAAAACAATTTGGGCTGGTCTTAATCTATGGCAATGATTATCCAAATTAATAGAGGCCAACGTTATACAATGAGATCTCGCGCTAAAATACCCCCTCCCACCTTAGCACTGAAAACTTTTATTCCAATACGGAGTGAAATACTATGCATTAAAAGCTCTATTCCATCGGCCCACAAAAAGAAAAGACCAAAAACGGGTAATGGAAGTTTTTCTGTATAAGAAACTAGAGAAAACTATTCGTATTGGTGAAACGGGACCCGCAAGAATTAGAAAGCTCTTATCAAAACTAATTGATCAAAATACAAATACAAAGCCATAACAGGCAAAATGCCCAACGAGGTGGCTGAGAAAAAGATGCCCATAAAAATATGGATGTCATATGTTTCAAAAATACAGCAACCCAATTAAAAATGCAATTAACACAAATTACAAACAATATATACACATGATAAAATATTATACAATGCCCATAAAGAATACTTATGGTTGTCTTATTCTAAGAATAGATAGCTTCTCGATTTACCCCAACATGTTTATCGTATTTCTTTTTAAACGTGTCAATTGCGTTACAATTTACTACCCCCGGGGGTAAGCTATTCCATTTATTAACAACCCTATTAGAGAACAATTCCCTGCGACACCATAACCTTGCATTGTCCCTCACCAATCGATACTGGTGTCCCCTTGTAAAAGCAGTCGATTGGCGGTGTACTAAAAGTTCATGGTCCATTCTATCCATCCCTTTGAAACTTTTGAACACTTCGATCATATCTCCTCGACACCTGCGTTCATCCAATGTAAACATATTCAAAAAATGAAGTCTCTCTTCATAACCCAAGCCCCGTGTGCCAATAAGGACACGCGTAGCTCTTCTCTGCACCCCTTCATCCAAGTCTATCTCCCTCTGCAGGTATGGTCTCCAAAACCTTACAGCATACTCCAGTCCAGGACGAACTAAGCCTCGAAAAAGCGGAAGAATGACTTTAGGAGAACGCGAAGATACCTTTTTGAAAATGAGACCAAGCATTCTATTCGCTTTTTTGACCACCGCTGAACAATGTTCAGAAAACCTAAGCCGCTCGTCAATGAGAATTCCCAAATCGGTGACCCTAGTTGCATCCGGGATAGTGGCACCATTCAACTCGTAAGAGAACCGTGGGTTGTTCAAACCAAAATGAGCGACCATGCACTTATCAACCTTAAACGTCATGCTCCATTCATTTGCCCATGCTGCAATCTTGTTTAAGTTGGTCTGGAGCAACTCCCTATCGCTTTCATTTCCGATTACCCGCATTAGCTTCACATCATTTCCGAATTTGCTAGTAATCCCATCGATACCCTGATCGAGTTTATCGACAGAAAGTGAAAAAAGTATGGGGCCAAGGACACTTCCTTGAGTTTCAACCAGAGAATTCCCCGTTCACCATAATTCGTTGCGACCTATCTCTTAACCACAATTTTATCCACTTCAGCAAGTTGCCCCCAATTCCAATGTGGTGTAAACACTTCAAGAGTTTTCCATGTTGGACCCCGATCGAATGCCTTCTGGAAATCAAGGTAAACAACATCTAAATTTTTTCTCTTACCCAAAGCCTTCGTCACGTGATCATAGAAGCAAAGGAGGTTAGTTACACATGACTTCCCCTTCCTGAACCCATGCTGATTATCCAACAATACATTATTCTCATCTATCCACTTCACAAACTGCCTTTTGATGATAATTTCCAAAATTTTTGAGAGGGAGCTCGTCGAACTCACTGGACGATAATTGGACACAGCTTCGCTACTACCCTTCTTAAACATCGGAACAACATTAGCAAGTTTCCAATCCCTTGGGACGATACCCTCAGCAACCCTACTGCTGTATATCTACACTTTTCAATAAAAAAAATCACATAAATGGTGCATAAATATTCAGGCTTTGAAGGTAAATGCCAACAACAGGTCGTAATTACAAGTCCTTATACTGATAGCATATCATTTTTGTCTTTGATTTATACGTAGTTACAAAAAACTGATGCTTCATGCCACTTTCCAAGCTCGGTAGAAAACTATAAATTCACCATATTTACTCATAGACGTCCTAGTCTCCATGTAACTGTATCTATACATCGTGTACTGTTGTGTTATTTTAAACCTATATATTAATTGTTATATATTTATCTTTATACACAAACAGCATCATGAAAACCAGTTTAGAATCCACACGCAGGAAAAAGCCCAACTAGACATCTCTTTTCCATCCTTATTACCGCACATTAATGTAATCGTGTCTTCCTGTTTTGGCTGATTTCTGCTCAGAAAAACCTGAATTGAATTTCGTTTAAAAAATTGAGAGTATTTTTTGTAACACATTCGACGGGTTAATATTTCTCTTAAAATATGTTACATATAAATTGTCATAAGCTTCTTATGCAAAATATAATAAGTCTTTGCTTTACCTTATCCCAATTTACACTGATGAAGATTAGTGATAACCTGATGTGATGATGTTGCAGGTTACATCCGTTGAGCGACGAAATCACTTTTGCAACTTGGATGATGTACAACATACCGGGCTTGGTTCTTTGCGTCATCATAGGCTGGTTATACTTGTACATGATAAACATTCGGTGTTCGTAAGTATCGCATTTTATGCAGTATTTCCATTTCTCGTAAAGTTTGTTGTAGCGGCTTCTCGTCTATATTCTCAGATCATTCGATTCTGGTGACAGCTCATCTCTCGTTGAATGTGCCTGTGTGTAATGAAAAGCATCACACGGATCTCTTGACGTATTTAATAGAACATTTTTGCTAGAGAACATTAAAAGAGGAATCGCATAATATATATACAGGGGCGTAGCCAGAAATTTCGTTCGGGAGGACCACTTGCATTTCGGGGGACCAAAGTGATAGAACAATAGATTTGGCTATATTTCTCCCTTTTTTCGGTCATTTTCTCATATTTCGGGGGGGGGGGGGAGCAGACCCCTTCAAGACCCCCCCTACGCCCATGTATATATATATATATATACATATTGAAGCAAGGTTTTCGAACTTCTGCTTTAGTGGCTAGAACTGCGATGTTTGTCATGTTCTTTCCTGACAATTTCCACTTGATGTTAAGCACTTGCTGTCATTTCTGTTCAGTGCTTCCATGTGCCAATATATGCATGTTTTCTTTCAGGTGGCAAAGGAGCTGAAGCGAGTGATTGGCGACCGAGATCCCACGGGTCCATCTGCAGATGGATTGGTGGGGATGGAGTGCGGTGTTGGCATGGACGGGCGCGGGCTCCCGGAGGAGGACGGACGTTTGGTTCCGTTCTGTTGCTCCTTTGAGCGATGAGTGGCGGACGGGGGTGTTCTCTCGTGGCACTGGGGGAGCCGAGTGCCTCGGAATGTTTTTGCTGGGTCGGAGATCTGGCGGGCGGTCCACCTGTACTCCTTCTTGACCATCGGAGGTTTCCGGGAGCTTCCCGGAGTGTGGCTGCTTGGAATGGAGTGGGGTCCCGGCGGGGCGGACCCGGTGGCTTGCGAGTCGGGGGATGTTCGCCGGGCCCGGATGTCAGGAGAGTTCTTCCAGCATGGCCCAGCCGCAAGGTAATCCGCTTATATCTCGCAAGGGACAGAGCGGGGGCCATGTTTGGTGTTATGTATGCTTTAGTGGCTTCTCCGGACATAATAAAGTGTTTACTCGCGTGGTCGGAACATAAAAACATTTTTTGCACCCCCCCCCCATATGCAAGATTATTATTTTTTTCTACAAATATTGATCCCGATAATGTCTCCCACGCAAGTCCTTGAAATGAGTAAAGGGTGAAATAAATGCAGGACGTCACAGATTTATTTAGAAGAGCTATTTACATTATTTTGCCGCTGTGGTGGTCGAGTGGTTATAGTGCCGGACTCGTGATGCGAGGATCCGGGTTCGAACCCCACAGTGGTGGTCGGCTGAAGTTGGTTTTCTGTGGTTCCCAACTTCAAGGCGCAAATGCGAGCCGATCTCCCCGTTAAAAAGTCTCGCCACAGAGAGCAACAGTCCTACAACGGTAAATCATTCAACCATAACACTTCACTCATAGTTAGTAAAACTGGGGACAGATGACAGCACTACACATAACAAGCATTACACAGAAACAAACTATACGTCAGGTTGCACTACACGTACACGCACATTCCCGCATTTACCGATTCGTTGGGGGGTTCTGCGGGGGGGGGGTGCATGTGGGGTGTAGCAGTAGTAGGTAGGGGCTCGGGGATCCATGATGTTCTTAAGTCAGCCACCTCGTTGGGCAATTTGCCTGTTGTGGCGTTGTATTTGTATTGTATTTGTATTGTATTGTATTGTATTTACAAGCAGAGATTTGACCATACCTGAACAGAGTGCCCCCGACAGACGGCTTCTCAGGTGTACACAAAGAGTTGATCTGTCTCAAAAACCTTCCGTTTCCCTTTAGCGGCTACTTTTATAGAGGGAAAGAAAAAACTTTAGAAGTTTCCCGTTTTTTTTAAGACCCCTTCTTTTTTTCCCCTTCTACAAATTTCTCTTGGTACCATGACGTCATCAGAACCTCAGTTCTGTCACCAAACTCGCAAAGTTTTCGCCAACTTGGCGCGATATATAGGAGAACGCGTTATTTTCGTTTTTACACAGGATAATGATTATTTACCCTATTTATTGGTGAAACATGACAAAAAATAAATGTAAATAAAGACTATTTGCATAATTTTCGCAACAATATTAATTTCAACTATTAATCAATTCATTAATCAAATTCAAAACGTTCTGAGACTACGCTGGCATTTGCAGGAAAACCCCTTTCTACGGACACTCCTCAGATGCGGTCACCCCTCATATAGGGCCAAATAATAATTTCCCCTTGTATAATAAAAGCATGCATTTCAAAGCCCTAATTAACGGTCACCCCCCCCCCCCGCTCTTTTAAGGATGAATTTTTTTTGTCCCGCTGGTGTCCGCAAAAGAGAGGTTCTACTGTATACTGCCTACAAAAGCTTATCTCTGGTATAGTTATTGAAATTTTCACACCTTCCCTACAAACTTTGGCAAATTCCCAAGAGGTGAGAATTATAGTTTGGAAACCCCCTGTACTAGCCTATAAATTGCTTTAATTTCATGCATTATTTGAATGCGCGTATTGTAAGTTACAAATTTGTTTTGGCTCACAGGAAGAGTGAACGCAGCTCATGTAATAAAGAAAACATCAGAAGGTTAATCGCCTGCAGGTACAGAAAACTCGGCGAAATCTCGTAAGTGTATTTTTTTGTGTCTCTCGACTTCTCATGTCAACCGAAATGTCCAAACGCTCTCATTGCATTCATCTCATTTGTTACGCGGTAAGTTTTAATCGCAACCATATTTTTCAGATTCCACGAGAGTGCGGTGATCGTCCTCTTCTTGACTCTGGTGTTCCTTTGGGTGTTTCGAGATCCGAAATTCATATCTGGTTGGGCAGAAACTCTGGGATCGGAAACGTATGTTGACCATCATTGACTAAAAATGAAATCCTGTCACTAATTTCTTGAACACATCCATTAGACGTTCCAGTCCTGCTTATAAATGAATTTTGTGAACGACACATTCAATTGAAGGCATCCAATTTCTATTCTAATTCAGGAAAATCGGTGATTCGGTGCCATCGATGATGATAGCTTTACTGCTGTTCTTATTGCCGTCGAATCCGATGAGTTTTGTTCAAAGCCCTCCTCTCCTCGACTGGAAGGTCGCTCAGAGGAAGCTTCCTTGGGGCGTCATCATCTTGGGCGGAGGTGGATTCGCTTTGGCCGCGGCTGCTCAGGTATCATCGATACAATGATAATACAGTAAAACCCCTCTTAAGGGACACTCTCGTTTAAGGCCAAATAATAATTTTCCCTTGTAAAATAAATGTGCATTTCAAACCCCTGGTTAACGGTCATCTTTGTTACAGACGAATTTTTTTGTCCCGCCGGTGTCCGCAAAAGAGAGGTTTTACTGTATTATACAAGGTGCATATAGCTAACACTTTGCACCCTGTATAAATTCATGCACATTATATATATGATGTCCGGGAAATGATTTTGCAACTTTCAAAGGAAATAATCTGTCGGTTAGCAATAGAAATGCTCTGTTTCGTGCGTAAATTTTAATAGGTAGACGCTGCAACGTTGGTAGACTGCAGTCGTAATATTGTTATGATGTGACAAAAACTGTGCTTTGGCTACATTCCTTGATTGGAGCATAAAACGTTTTTCCTATTCTTTTGCAGTCCAATAGACGGCATAGCTATTGCATCACATTTACTAGTACTACCTACCCACACACCAACTCCTGTCATCACTGAGCTATAAGGAAAGTGGAGTGAGGACTTTGCGAGCCATCCCTACGCGACCGCATCACACCCTTTTGGAGCGAAGTAGGCAAAACATTCCCTGAACGTGTTAATGCAATGGGGCATTACAAAATACAATACAAATACAACGCCACAACAGGCAAAATGCCCAACGAGGTGGCTGATAAAAAGATGCTCATAAAAATATGGACGTCATATATTTCAAAAATACAGCAACCCAATTAAAAATGCAGTCGAAGCTCAAGGAAGACCAGAGGTGCCGACAAGAATTTCTTCTCACAGCTTCCACCCATTGTTTAAGAACTTCAGGGTTTCCCAAGAGGAAACCTTTATTTAAAAACAAAAAGCGTATTCATTAACCGGCCTTCAAGAAAGCAATATAATCAATCAACTATTGTTCGTGATGCGTAGTTTGCCAAACTATGATAATTGTTTGATAATTATAACACTTTGATGATTACGATACATTGCTTGCTGTAATTTATGATTTTGCATATTTCGCTTTCATATTTAAGCAAAAACTGATGATGTAAATTGTATTAATAGTATTTTATTGCTACCATTCAGCTGCCCCCCCCCCGGCTTTACAAAATAAACTAGAAGTGGTATATACTGTATATACATAAAATATACAGTATATACAAAATTATATATATATACTAGGGGCAACCCCCCTCCCCCAACTCCTCGTCACATCATCTTTAATTATAAAGCAAAATATTCCTCAGGCACTGCAAATGCCTGCGAAATAGTTATTCATTGCCAGTTTTTCATTCTGATTTCGATAAACAATGATACAGCACGATAGGCAATACAGCACAATAAGTAATGCACCACAATAAGTAATGCACCACTATATGCAATGCACCACCATATCAGCAATACAGCAAATTAAGTAGTGATTCACTAAATGCGGTGTATCACAACACGCAAAGCACCCCTATCGGCAATAAAGCACAATACTCAATCCACCACTATATGCAGTGCACCACAATACAGTACAAAAGGCAATGTACTACCATCGGCAATGCAGCAATAAGCAATGCGCCAACATCAGCAATACTGCAAAATAAGTAGTGTACCATGATAAGGAATGTACCACAATACGCAATACAGCGCAATACGCGATGCATCGCAATAGGCAAAGTACCATAATATGTACCACAATACACCGTAAGCACTGCATTACAATAAGCAATACAGCACAATATGCAATGCACCACAGTACGCAATGTATCGCATTGAACAAAACACAATATAATACGCAATGCACCCCAATACGCAATAAGTAATACAGCACGCGATGCACTTCAATATGGAATGCACCACTATTTGCAGTACGCCGCAATAAGCAATACACCCCAATATGCAATAAGCACTCATCAAAATAAGCAATACAGCACGCGATGCACTACAATACGCAATGCATTACAATCAGTAATGCGCCTACCATTTGTAGTGCACCACAATAAGCAATACAGTATAATATGCAATCCACCACAATACGCAAACGCGATGTATCGCATCAAGCAAAGCAGAATAATACGCAATGTACCTCAATACGCAATAAGAACTTCATTACAATAAGCAATACAGCACGTTATGCACTACAGTACGTAATGCATAACAGTACAAATCAACAACCAGAAAAATCAGCAATGCACTGCAATCAGCGAAACATCGCAATAAACAATTTACCACAATACGCAATACAGACTGCATCGGACTGCATTATAATAAGCAATACAGACTGCATCGGACTGCATTATAATAAGCAATACAGACTGCATCGGACTGCATTATAATAAGCAATACAGCATGCGATGCACTAAAATTAGCATTGTATTGGCAGTGCACCACAATAAGCAATACAGCACAATAGCAATAACCACTGCATTAGATTAAGCAATACAGCACAATAGCAATAACCACTGCATTAGATTAAGCAATACAGCACAATAGCAATAACCACTGCATTAGATTAAGCAATACAGCACAATAGCAATAACCACTGCATTAGATTAAGCAATACAGCACAATAGCAATAACCACTGCTGGGTTCCGCGGGGGCGGGGTGCTTGTGTGGTGGAGCAGTAGTAGGTAGGGCCTCCAAAAAATGGCTCGGGGATCCATGATGTTCTTAAGTCAGCCACCTCGTTGGGCAATTTGCCTGTTGTGGCGTTGTATTTGTATTTATTTGTATTAGATTAAGCAATACAGCACAATAGCAATAACCACTGCATTAGATTAAGCAATACAGCACAATAGTAATAACCACTGCATTAGATTAAGCAGTACACAATGTATTACATACAAGAAGCAATACAGCACAATACGCAATGTATTACAATAAGCAATACAGCACAATACGCAATGTATTACAATAAGCAATACAGCACAATACACAATGTACCACAATACGGAATAGGCACTGCATTATAATAAGCAATACAGCATGCAATGCACTACAATACGTGATGCATAACAATACGCAATACACCACAATCAGCAATGCACCATATTGCAGTGCACCACAATACGCAATGCAACACAATCAGCGATGCACCACAATACGTAATGCACCATACAATGCGCATACTGCATTGACGCATAAGAATACGCAATACACACCATAATAAGCAATACAGCTCAATATGCAATAAAGCACTATACATCGCAATAAGCACCACAATACGCCATAACCACTGAAACACAAGAAGCAAGCGATACACAATAAGCAAGCGATACACTATAATCAGCGATGCACGACTGTTTGCAGTACACCACAATAAGCGATGCAGCCCAATACGCAATGCGCCACAATAAGCAATACAGCCTAATACGCAATGCGCCACAATACGCAATAAGCACTGCATTGCAATGAGAAATACAGTACGCGATACACTATAATGCATAACAATTAGCAACGCACCACAGTACATATAACTATATGCAATACAGTACAATACGCGATGCATCACATAAGCAATGCATTAGAATAAGCAATACAGCACGCGATGCATTACAATACGCAATGTACCACTATTTACAGTGCCCCGCCATACAGCATAAAACGTAATGCGCCACAATACGCGATGTATCGCAATAAGCGAAGCACCATAATATACGCAAAAAGTATTGTATTACGGTAAGCAATATATCACGCTATGCGCTGCAATGCGCAATGCACCACAATAAGCAATACAGCATAATACGCTATGCTACACCATCGGCGATTCGGTGCAATAAGCAATGCACCATTTTAGGCAATGCAGCACAATAAGTAGTGCAGCCTTATATTAAGGGCACCACAAAAAAAAAGGAACCACTATATCAGGGCACCACATTAAGCAATACAGCACAATACTTAATGCACCTCCATCGGCAATACACGACAGTGCTTACTGCACCACCATCGGCAATACAGCACAATAACAAATACACCACCACCGTAGGCAATACAGCGCAATAAGCAATGAACCACAATACACAAGCACTGCATTAGAATAAGCAATACGTGATTCACTAAAATACGTAATGCATAACAATGCGCAATTGGCCAATATTTACAGTGCACCACAATAAGCAATGCAGCATAATACCCCATGCACCGCAATACCAAATAATATGCGATGCATCGCATTAAACAAAGCACCATAATACGCAATGAGTCACAATAATCCATAAGCACTGCATTACAATAAGCAATGCAGCACTCAGTGCACTACAACACCTAAAGCATCACAATCAGTAATGTAGTAATGTGTGTAATCAGTAATATTATGCACCACAAATAAGCAATGCAGCATAGTATGCGATGCATCGCAATAAGCAAAGCACTATAAAAAGCACTATAGTACACAATACACCACAATACGCATTAAACGCGGCATTACAATGCGATGCACTACAATATGCAATGCATCGCAATCAGTAATGCACCATTATTTTTGCAGTGCCACAATAAGCAATGCAGCACAATGCGCGATGAGAAGCAAGTATTCATCCTCGACTCAAAATGAAACCTGTCAATTTCCCCATAAAGAGATCTGTCCAATACCCCACCCTGGGTACCCGGACCCTGTGTGTTGGGAGCACTGGTGATGTATACATACCTCTGGGTACATGCACTAAACTTGATCCCTACAGGTCAAGCGGTTCCCGATGTCCTCAGGAGTTAAATGAAAACTTGACTCAAAATCGTAACCGACTTCCGTAACATAAAAACGTAACAGATTTCGGTCGGTCAATTCTGTAACATAAAATCGTCACTATATTTCGATTGCTTAGAAACAGGCCCTTTTCGAGTTTGTGATTTTATATTATAGAGTAGATATGTACACTGCTGGCCACCCAAATTGCAACACCAAGAAAGACAAGAGATATCGCAACAATATTTATTTTGTAGATAACATGTTGACCAAGCATCAAATGATTAAATTTATAGACTTCTGTGAAGTGTGGTTCCTGCCAAAATCAGTAGCCAGAGTAGCCGCCATTGTTGGAGATCACCGCTGCCACACGCCTCGGCATTGATTCAAAGAGACTTTGGATGTGTTCTTGGGGTACAGCAGACCAAGCAGCTTCCACGCGTTGCCAAAGTTGATCTGGTGTGGCAGCTGGGGATGTAATCTGGATCAATCGTTGAGCAACCATGGACCACATGTTTTCTATCGGCGAAAGATCCGGAGAGCAAGCTGGCCAGGGAAGCAATTCAATCTGGCGATTGACGAAGAACCTTTGGACAATGCGTGCCACGTGTGGTCGCGCATTATCCTGTTGAAATATGGCTGTGGGCAAGCCCTGAAGGTAAGGAAGGACAACTGGCTCCAACACCTCGGAGATGTAGCGCTGGCTTTTTAAAGTACCGGCAATGCGTACTAGAGGAGTGCGAGAGTGATATCCAATAACGCCCCATACCATAATACCCGGTGCAGGACCAGTGTGGCGGTGCATAACGCAGCTGTTCAGCATCCTCTCTCCACGGTGTCTCCAGACTCGAATCCGACCATCGTGGTGTTGCAGACAGAAGCGTGACTCGTCAGTAAAGACAATTTCATTCCATTGTGCCGTCCACATCCTTCTTTCATCACACCATTGGCGGCGGAGACGTCTGTGGTTCTGCGTCAAGGGTAGACGAAGCAATGGACGTCTTGCGGACAGACCACTCTGCTGTAAACGGCGTCGAATGGTACGCGCAGACACTAGATGATGCGGTACAGACTGAATGTGCTGTGCTATGGTTCGTGATGTGGCTGAGCGATCCGTCACTGCCATACGCACAATACGCCTGTCATCACGTGAAGTGGTGCACTGAGGTGGATGCGATCGAACACGTCGGTCCGTCGTACCCTCCTGCATCCAACGATCACATATCCGCATTACAGTTGTTTGGTTTCGTCCAACACGACTACCGATTTCCCTGAAAGATAATCCACAATCTCGGTAGGCCACTATCCTTCCTCCGTCGAACTCGGATACTTGATCAAAAGATGATCGCTGTTTTCTACGAGGCATAATTGATCGTTTTTTTTGAAAAAACCACAAGAAAAACACAATTGCCGTACTTCAAATCGTCGAAATCTCCAAGCCTTAAGTGGCGCTTTGAAGTGGCGCCACAGGCGCGCGTGATGTGCGTTTGCACTGAAATTCTAATCATTTGAATATCTCACCTCCGCTAATGCATGTTGTAAATTTCATATTATTTGCATGCTTCCTTCAGGGTGTTGCATTTACGGTGGCCAGCAGTGTATATACATTGAGTATATGCTCTTTGCCCTCACTCACTTCCTTAAAAAATTAACACCTCAAATAATAAATATCTTCACAACATCCAGTCTTCCGTATATCTTGTATTAACAAGTGGAGAGCGACATTCATGTCATATATATAGCCATCTGGTGGCCCGTCGTCCATGAGCTATTAAGTGATCGGTTCACCGTCCATTGCACGGTTCCGTTCGGCACATATACGCTCTAGCGAAGGAAAATCTTTATCTCCTCTGTAGCTTAGTGGTCAGAGCACTCGTCCGACAATCGAGGGACCCGGGTTCGACTCCCGGTAGATTCAGAGATGGGGTTTTTCCTTCCTTCCTTAAAAAATTAACATCTCAAATAATAAATATCTTCACAACATCCAGTCTTCCGTATATCTTGTATTAATAATAAACATCCGGCCTAGACATATGTTGCCATAACAACTGAAACGACATTCGAAAGCCACACTGTTGCCATTCCGCGACTCGTTATAATAATAATGATGGTACATTAATAACATCAACAGTGTGTTCCTTCGACTCACAAAAATGAATGAAACCGGTCTTGAGAACCACTGGGGTATAGGGAGTTTTCACTCCAGTTTCTTTCTCTATAGCTCAGTGCCTGTGTGTGTGGTCATATATCTCCATACGGTAATTTCCAACCAGTGATGTTGGGTGGGAAATAAATGCGCCATCTATCGTTTGCCACCCAGGCTCTCTAGGTAAAGAACTTGTTTTTGATGTTTTTACCCGGATTTGAACCCGTGCACCTTGACAATAATCTTCATAGTGGAAGACGGACATCTTATCGTAGCGTCACTCGGGCGTATTTAATTGCTAGTAGGAGATAGAATGTCCACCACTGGTCAAGAACGTCTAAATGGTTGTAGTTTCTGATGCTATAAATGGGAAGGGGGGAGGGGCATGGCAGACACCAAGGTTTCCGAGGGCTCCACGACTAACAGTAATTGGGAACCGACAGCGGGGCCTTCTTGCAGAATAATATTTCGTTTTTATAATGTAAAAACACAATAAGTTAATTGTTTTCTCTTGCAAGATGACGGACCCCAAAATGGTAAAAGGGTTCCGTGCGGAGAGAAATGAACCACTGTTAAGAGCACCCCTGTTCTACTGGATCTTCACAGGAAGAAAAAAAATCTTTAGTGTATCTATCGTTGCAATTGGTAATATTTTGAAAATTTGGCGCAGTTCAAAACCTACCGGCTCCCAAATGAGAATGTCTGTAAAGTTCTTTAGTCAACTACCGGATACCCTGTACATACGTTTTTTTGCATTCATATAATACAATGCTTCAATAACGTTCTAATGCAGCGTTTCTGAACCTTTCTAAACCCAAGGACCAGTAGAACGTCTGCAACTATTTGACGGACCTCTTGTGTCCTGTTTTACGGAACATTCCTTTAATTATTGTTCCGTTTTTTTTAGGCAATAAATATTAAATTTGTAATATTTACTAAGGTCATGAGTACACATCGTTTTCATGATATAGTATAAATTATATTATGATAATTATGACAATAAGTTAATTCATCTCACATGTTTTTCAAATACAAAGTTTTTTTTCGCACTTTTTCAGCAATTTTAATAACAATTGGTGATTGTGCTTACTTCTGGCAGCGTTGCTGATGACAACTGGCGATGTCCCGTATTTTACCCTATTTAAGATCGAAGTTTAAAGTATTTTTCTCAATAAAATATGGTCATCTGATCATTTGAATATTTTTTCCCCGTGAAACACATTTTTGTTTATTGCGATTTATAGCAGTCCTTCATTTCCCTATCCTGCAGCAATTTCAGAGCAGAAAATAGAAAATGGTATTTAAGGCAATAAGTTGGTTTTTCTACTAAGTTTAGTGATAGCCCGTATTTATCGCATCCCGTAGGATAGCAATTCCTGACACTTTCCAAGATGATGTATGTTGAAACCAAATTATGAAGGTATAGTTTTATTTGCGCCAAATCAATATTACAAAGGTTAAATAATTTTTCATTCAGTTAGTATTAAGTTTTATAACAATTATTAATTCTACCCAGTGCCGTCTTAAGGCGTGGGCCCACAAGGGCGCGGCCCGGGGGCCTCGGGAGAAAAATGGCCTCACAAAAGTGAGATATGGTTGAAATTTTCGAAAATATGTCTGGTAATCAGAAAAATCACTTGGTCCGGGGACCCATGATGGTCTTAAAACGGCTCTGATCCTACCAGTCTGGTCCGCGGACCATAGGTTCAGAAACACTGTTCTAATGCACTCATTACGTGTTTTTCACTGTAGAAGTCAGGACTGTCTCGTTTGGTCGGACAGAAGATGACGTCACTGGTCGTCCTACCGCCAGCTGGAATCGTCGCAGTCTTATGCTTCATGACCGCTATGATAACAGAAGTAGCAACCAACACAACGACTGCCAACATTCTATTGCCGGTCTTCAGTGAAATGGCAAGGCAAATGAAAATATCTATATATTAATTCGTACATCTTTGCTTATATACGCTAATTCATGCGTTACAAAGTGATGATTCGAAGATGGAGAATAAATTTTCGCGTCATTTTGTTGTCATGTTTTAGGCCATAGCCGTGGGAATGAATCCGCTGTATCTGATGCTTCCCGTGACTGTGACGTGCTCTTATGCGTTCATGCTTCCAGCAGCAACTCCACCAAATGCGATCGTCTATGAGAGTGGTAACATGGAATCCCTTCAGATGGTCAGTTCATTATTATTAATGCTTCGATTATATAAACAATAACAAATGCAATGTCATCAAATTCGACACCTAAGGGGGTTCAAAGGTTATGCATAGAAATCATGCCGAACCGAAACCGCTGAAGCTATAAATATGAAACTTGATTAGTAGTTTATTTTGTAAGGTGGAGACTCACTAAAAAAAGGATTTTTCAAAATTTAATATCTAAGGGGATCGGGGGAGGGGAAAGATAGGTGTCAGAGTTTATATGGAGCAATCATCGTTGAATTCAAACCACTGAAGCTATAAATATTTTAAAAAAATTTACCAAAAGGTAATTTTTTCGATTTTTCTATAAATATTTAGTTTGGTCAGTCTTATGTTTTATAATATAGAGACTCGCTTAGACGCGATTTCTGAAAATTAAACCTCTAAGGGGATCATGAGGGTTTTAAATGGTATTCTCAGCTACCTCGTTGGGCATTTTGCCTGTTGTGGCGTTGTATTTGTATTATATTTGTATATGGGGGGGGGGGGAGGGGAGGAAATCATCGCCAAGCAATTTTCAGATTACTAAATCCACGCGATCGAAGCCGCTGGTAACAGCTATTTACCTATAAATACAGTAAATAAAAAAAAAGTAATATTAGTGCTGGTTGGAGAGTAAAAGTTTAGTTATATTGTAATGGTGCCAACCTGTTCAAGACAGAAGCAGATGAATTTCACCAAATTCCCCAGCTAATGCTGCCATATATTCCGTTGACCTCTATGCAGTGTTTGGGCAACGTAATGGACATACATGAAATGGTACATGTGCACGAAACTTGCATGATATTACAGTTAGGTTCCGCAATAATTAAGATTTAATCCTGGGTAAACTGCCTCTGGCGATAGACCACAAGTGTGTATGGTTAGTAAAGTATATTTTAAATGAACTTCTCAGTGAAATGCGTTTCCCGTGTATATTCGGGAGCCTAGGTCACGTGAAACCTCAGACCCGCGGATACGAAGGAAATAACATAATATTTTTGTCAATATGTATTATACCTGCATGTGGTTGATACATATACCTATACTGTATTTTTGCAGGCGAAACCTGGTCTCGTGATGAATATAGTTTGTTGCGCGGTACAACTGTTCATGATCAGTACTCTGGGTTCGTTCATGTTCAACGTCAACGAATTTCCATCTTGGGCTCAAAGGAACGTTAGCTCGATCAACCGCACCTTCGAAGAGCCAGCTGATGTGATGATGATGATGAACGAGAGCTTTGGTACTACATCCCGACTATAGATTGCACCAGAAAAAGTATTTCAGGAAAATAGAACGGAGTCTTCCTTATAGGAAAAAATGAATCGATTTCTCCATCTGGTGAATTCTCAATTCGAAAGAAAAATCACCGAAGAAACAAGAAAAAAGGGAGCGAGAGCGTCATCTGAAAACACTCACGTATTTGGTGCACCGACACATTGTGTGACGAATAAATATTACATAAATTTCGTAAATATTCGAATAGTTGTTTTTCATTACGTATGTATTTAAAAAAATATTACGGTACTATCAATTCTTCTTATTATAAATGCTCTGACTTATCGAGTTTAAGGGAGTTGGTGCGCGCAAATTTTCCAAAAAAACACATTTTACAATTTTTAAACACTATGAAATTTTCTTCGTCTAACTGTGTTCAAGTTTTTGTTCTACCTGTGCTAAAAATATTTTTTAAATATTTTAATATAAACTGCTGGCAAGCACATTACACATGCTAATGTGTAATGGGCTTTACATTAATATGTTGTTCATTAAAATGCTTTTTTCTCAAAACTAAGTTTTTTGTGTTAGATAAGGAACATTTTTTTGAACACCACTCGTTCAAATGTCTTGAAACTTTGTGTGTCTCTCAACACTATGGTGTTACATACTTCAATAAGAGGATTTTTTTATTAAAATTATTTAAAAATTTTTATGGCACAAAATATGGGTAAATTTTGGTGATTTTTGAAAAAGTTGCATGTTGTTAAAGTTGAAATTCGAGAAAAAAATAACCAACAATTAAAATCCTAAAAGCTCGTGTTAAAGTATGTAACACCATAGTGTTGAGAGACACACAAAGCTTCGAGACATTTGAACGAGTGGTGCTCAAAAAAATGTTCCTTATCTAACACAAAAAACTTAGTTTTGAGAAAAAAGCATTTTAGTGAAAAAAATTAACATGTTTTTAACCCATTAACGACTGTTGGTAAGAAAATTTGCACATTCGAAATTTTTTTTTTTTTTCTTTAAAAAAATAAAAGTCATCTTTAATGGGTTGAAATATTTTGAAAATATTTTTAGTACAGGTGGAACAAAAAAACTTGAACACAGTTACACGCCGAACATTTCATAGTGTTTAAGAAAAATTGGAAAATGTGTTTTTTGGAAAACTTGCGTGCACCAACTCCCTTAACATGCCATTGATGTAGTAAAACCAGTTTTCTATTCAAAGTGACGTCAAATCGTTAAAAGAAAGCATCATAGGGAACGACTATGTGCGTTTAGCGATAATACTATATATATATAATTGTAATAACTTAAACATTTTTTTCAAATACAGTAGCAGAAAAATTCGACATTCGATGTTAAATCACGCCAAGCTCCAATGCAGTAGTTAGTATGGGGGGGGGGTGATACTTTTTTTTGTTGTCCGATTCCTAAACTGTTAGTCCTACATTTGTTCATTCGGTGCGCTTTAACACTATTAACATTGAAATACCGGATACACCCCGCTTCACATCTCAGGGAAATACCAAAGCATTCCCGAAGGATAAGTGAAATTTTACCAATAAGAACTTTAAAAAGAGAAAAAAAAATGAAATAGAAATTACAATTTACATTCAGCGGGTGTTTAAATAAGAGCCAGTGCTTAAATAATAAAATAATAAAGCGGTGCGCTTCAACAACTCAATGTCATGTCATTCAGTTAAATCCCAAGAAAACAGTATTGGCCATTAGATATACACTTTTATACGACTTCATAGGGCTTATCATGTTGCACCCAATCCAACGCCTTTTGGAAATCCAGATAGACAACGTCAACATTTTTGCCTTGGTCCAAAGATCTTAGTCGTATGATCATAGAAGCAAAGGAGGTCGGTTACGCATTACTTCACCTTCCCGAACCCATGATGATTTTCAACCAATTGTTACGACGATTATGTGTAGCGCAATTTTTGGAGAACCTCTCGGGACATCTGCTGTCCGTGAGCAAACAACGGTATTCTCGAAATGGATATTGCGGTTTTGTTCTTCCAGAGCTGTTTTTCCGACTGCCTTTTTCACGTTATCCTCGGGCAAGTTGGGCTATGGTTAGAATAGCATCCGCCCTGCTTGAAGGCAACTTCGATTTGTCTGGGAATTTCGAGGGCGTTGGTCAAAGCGTGTAAAAATGTGTGGAGCAAACAAGACACGCGAACATTCTTACCAATGAAGAGATATATGTTTCAGATTGAAAAAAAAAAACAATGCCCCTGAAAAAAAAGAAAATAATTCTGGCAACCTAAAAAGGAGGACAAAAGGATGAATTTTCCAAAACGTAGGAGGACGCTCCGAATGATACCAAAAAGGTGGACGGTTTATAACCCTAAACTGAAACAAAACAGCTAAAAAACCAGAAAATTCAGGAAATTGCGTGTAAGAAAATGCATAAAAATACTCATATCAAAGAAGAAAAAAAATTTTCCACAGAAAAAAAGGAAAATAATTTCTTAAACTGGAAAAGGAGGAAAAAAGGGTGAATTTTCCGAAATGAAGGCGGACGCTTGAAACGACATCAAAAAGGGGGACGTCTGGTAATCATTAGTAAGTGTGAGCAAATAATTTCACCAGAATCATGAAGCAGGACCATAACACCAAACATGGCCCCCGCTCTGTCCCTTGCGGGATATAAGCGGATTACCTTGCGGCTGGGCCATGCTGGAAGAACTCTCCTGACGTCCGGGCCATGCGAACATCCCCCGACTGACTCGCAAGCCACCGGGTCCGTCCCGCCGGGACCCCACTCCATCCCAAGCAGCCACACTCCGGGAAGCTCCCGGAAACCTCCGATGGTCAAGAAGGAGTACAGGTGGACCGCCCGCCAGATCTCCGACCCAGCAAAAACATTCCGAGGCGCTCGGCTCCCCCAGTCCACGAGGGAACACCCCCGTCCGCCACTCATCGCTCAAAGGAGCAACAGAACTGAACCAAACGTCCGTCCCCCTTCGGCAGCCCGCGCCCGTCCATGCCAACACCGCACTCCGTCCCCACCAATCCATCCGCAGATGGACCCTTGGGATCTCGGTTGCCAATCACTCGCTTCAGCTCCCTTGCCACCTGAAAGAAAACATGCATACATGGCACATGGAAGCACTGAACAGAAATGACAGCAAGTGCTTAACATCAAGTGGAAATTGTCAGGAAAGAACATGACAAACATCGCAGTTCTGTTAAATGAGCGGGACAGAAGAGAAAAAAAAAAAAAAAAAAAAAAAATATATATATATATATACAGTGATATGGTGAAAAATATTCCCATGAAACATCACAGTCCATCCGATGAATATCCAGGATTACAGAGCAGTGGGAATTCGAGAGACTAGACACAAAATAGTCTCACAAAACATCACAGTCCAAAATGCATTCCAGAACAAAACCAGCGTTGTGGTAATTCATGGTTCACTACAGTAGATCGTAGAGCTTACAAATATATACATGGATACATGTGAGTAAATGCAAATACATAGAAAAGATTACAAGAAAATATACATAGATACATACATACATACATAGAAAAGATACATGAATATGTGAAAAAGTATAAGAAAGGCAACGGAAATCTGAAGAACATCATTGTTCTAATTTCACTAAGAGTTGACAATGGGAATTCATGTGAAACCTCGTTGTTCGATGAAAGAGTGAAAAGTTTATGGTTCGTAATCTGAGTCTGAGCAAGAATCACCTACATCATGACCCTCTACAATACCAGTCACTGGTCTAGGATGGATGAAAGAGTCTTGATTATTTTCAAGTTGATTGATGAGCATTTTAATTTGATCGTGGAGACCAGAGGTATTGAGCACTGAAGTCATCCACGATTGAACATCATTTGCCTGGACCCGGATGTGTAGATTCGCGGTCAAAGGGCAAGTGGTCGCGTAATGGTACGATGTGCCCTCCTCCCCGCATTTGCACTTTTCTGTTCTCTTGTGGAACCTGGCAAGGTAGGCGGGAAATGGACCGTGTTCGGAAAAGAAGAGGATCATTTCCCTAGTCCATTTCCTAAGCTTGCAGTTAACGGTGGGGAGCAGAGCGAAAATTTTGCGACCAGTCTTTCTCTCGTTAGACCATCGATGCTGCCATTTGGTCATCATTTCTTCATGAAGAATGTTGGTTGCCCATGACACGGGGAGAAATATCGTGAAATCTGGTGAAGCTCTGGTCGTCGCTGATTTGGCCAGTTGATCGGCCCGTTCATTACCATATGTGCCCTCATGGGCTTTCACCCAAGCAATTTTAATATGTGGATTGTCACATAGAACTTCACGGATTTGTCGGGCCGTACGATGTTGAGATAATGGGTCTTTGATGGCAAATATGGATGACAGAGAGTCAGTGTATATACTCACTGGTTTTTTACATTCTAGAGCCTTTTGGACGGCCATATGAATTGCAAAAAGCTCCGATTGGAACACAGTATTTGAGTCATTTAATTTACATGACCATTTGTAGATTTCCATACCTCCTTTAAGTATGATGAAGGCTGCAGCCACGCCGTTTTCTGATTTTGAACCGTCCGTGAAGATGTTAAGGTCGGTATTCTCCTGCCCTATTTTTGCAGGTGCAGTGGAGATCTGTTCTTCTTGTGGATAATCCGCTGGGTGATGAGTCCAACCTGTTGTCTTGGTCTGGAGCTGGGAAGAACTGATGTTGGTGCCATCCTGAAGCTCGATATTTTGTTTGTTTCTGAGTAGTAGACCCTTTTTAGCTTCAAAACCAATGACCAAGCGCAGTGGGGGTAAGCCGGCTAGAACCTGTAATGCATTTGTGGGTGAGGTGGAGTATGCTTTCAGAATATATAATAGGCAACCTCTCTGGATGGAATCAAGTCTTCTACCTTGCTCCTCCGTAAGTTTACCTCCCCATGCAGTGGCACCATATGCTATTATCCGCTGTGCGACAGTTAAATATAATATTCTGCGCATTCTAACACTGATGCCCCAGTTCTTGCCAGTGGAGCACCAGAATCGAGGGAGAAGTGCATTGATCCTTAACGAGATTTCCGATATGTGTTCGTACCAATTACATTTGTCATCAAAAACGACTCCAAGAATCTTGATGTTTGAACTTCTCTTGATGAATTGTTCGCCAAGTCGAATGGACGGAGGTCGTTTCGGGGAGATCCACATGAATCTAGTTTTCTCCATTGCCATCTCCAGCTTATGTTCCCCAAGCCAATGATTTATTGTGTTGAGGATCGAGGATGCTAAGTTACCCGTCCTTTCCACTGTCGGTCCCGAGACCATAACTGTGATGTCGTCAGCGTAGGCCTGGACCCGAACATTATTAGGCCAGGAGATGGAAAGAATGTCATTTATGAACAGATTCCAAAGAAGGGGACCTGAGCAAGAGCCCTGAGGACATCCCCTTGTCATCTTATGGCGAACCGGTCCTTGAGAAGTGTTCATTTGGACCATCCTTTCTTGTAGAAGGCTGAAAAGAAATCTAGCAAGATTTGAAGGGAAAAAATGTGGAACGCTTCACGATTTTGCGTGTCATCCTTGCGCAGGGGCCATGCTAATCTTCTCTGTATCGTTCCAATTTTAGTATATGTACTGCCGAAGCGAGTACATGAAGCAGGACCAGTTGGTGGCGTCACCTGGGAACAAAAAGGAAAGGAAACGTTTCAATGAACAAAACCGAAAGGAATTCTACCACTGTTAGTGCCGCCCTCTAACATTTTTGATTTGTTTAACTAACAAATTAATTCTATCAAAAATTGAAAAACCCCAAAAAAGTTAAAAATTTTAAAAAAACTTCTAAAAATCTCTTTTTCCTTTACATAGACGTAACTGATTCCTTGCAATTTTCTCCTGGCTTCCTCCTAGATTTGATTAATGTCATCGTTTTTATGGGTCTCTCGACTAATCTTAAGCCTGATGGGCGTAGGCGTAGATAGACTTGGAAGTCTGGGGGGGGGGCACGATGATGATGATTTCAATTCATATATGCATGTATACACTAGATCAGTCAACTTCACCTTTGACGCTGGGGGGCAATGCCCCCCGTATCTCCGCCCATGCTGATGGGTTGCTGCACACCGGCTTTTGGATAGCAATTAATCGCGTTAAAATCTTGCGATAGAGTGTAGTTCGAGTGGTCCTTCTGATATAAACAATGCACGATAGATACAGTGTGGTGCCCGTGGTCCTTCTGCTATGTACATCTCGCTATAGATGGAGTGGTGCTGTTCACCTTGTGCTTCATTCAATCGTATAGGGGCTATAAAAACATTCTTGCATTTAATCGCCGATCTCTTCGTGGAGCACCAAGAAATTTTTGGGGGGCACAGTTTAGGAACCCCGGGTATATATCACTGGTTGAGTATCCCTCGATAATTTTTGGCATTTTTTTTATTTCATTCTTCGCACACGTCATTATTTGACATCAGCAGATTCACCGCAAACTTTCTTACAATACAATTTCGTGTCTCACACACACACACGAAAGTCCATGAACCATAAATGGTGGTTGTGAGTATCCAACTGTAATTAGATTCAGTGCACCCAACCATTTGAAGTTGGTGAGTCTGAGGTCATCTGCGATTTCTCGAGGTTTCTTCTGTAGAACCGAGAAGAAACAGGTAAATTCTTACTTATATATATATATACACAAACGTCCTCTCATCAAAAGACTGGTTATTTGTGGAGATGAAGATTACAAGGAAGAAAATTCATCACTGTCCCACGGGGACTCGAACCCCGGTCTCTCGCTTGCCGGACGAGTGCTCTACCATCTAAGCTATGGAAGCAAACAGAATGTTTCAACCTTGGAGCGTATACATATATGTTGAAAGGCACCGTACATGGACGGCGTCAGCAATCAAGTAATAGCTTGTGAATGACAAAGGCCAACCAGATGGCCATATGCATATAGAAACGTCCTCTCCACTTGTCAATACAAATTCATCGAAAGACTGGTTATTCACGAGCTATTAGTTGATTGTTGACGCCGTCCATGTACGGTGCCTTTCAACATATATATATACGCTCCAAAGTTAAAATATTCTCTCTGCTTCCATAACTTAGATGGTAAAGCACTCGTCCGGCAAGCGAGATACCAGGGTTCGAGTCCCCGTGGGGGGCAGTGATGAATTTTCTTCCTTGTAATCTTCATCTCCACAAATAACCAGTCTTTCGATGAATCTTGTAAATTCTTACTTCTTGCTGAAAGAAACCAATCGCACATACCCGTGCGCGTCTACAGCAAGTCCTTCTGTGTGTCTTCGGAAATTTATTTTTCCTTGCTTGATTTTCACTTTTCAGCCATTCTATTTCTTGCCAACGTTTCTTTTGCTTCAAAATGAAACATATCCGTGTCTTCCCGATATACATTTATTTGCAAGAACACGGACTCCCATTTCACCTTTTCCACCGCATTCGATGACATCAACTTTTCCCTCTTACCATTAGTGATAGAGAGCGACGATTACTAGAGCTTTCTGGAAGTCCAGAAATACTAGCGAGCTCATCACTATAGGAGTGGCTGTTATGTACCTATGTTGTCCGTCATCTGACCCCTGACCTCTTTAGCCTTTATAATGGCTATATCCATACATGACATCCCTCTCCTAAGCTTTTAGGTTACATAGTCATTCAAATATATTGGGCGTTTACAAATTCTCCCCACTCGAGTAATCTTTTGATTAACGTCAGTATGCAGTGTAGGAAGATCATTTTGGGTATGTTCATAGTTTTCAGAGCCAATGTTCAGGTCATCAAACTCCTGTGACGCATCGTATTTGAAAGTTTGGCACTGTTATGTACCTATGTTGTCCATCATCTGACCCCTGACATCTTTAGCCTTTATAATGGCTATATCCATACATGACAGTGGCAACCCTTATTAGCGCGATAACTACCGACGACGCTCAGAAATCGTAAAAAAAAATCGCTAAAATTTCACAAACACGAGAATATCTAGTAAGAATATTAAAAACATAAAATAATAAATCGAAAACTTTTAAATGAATAATAGTTTACAACAGCTCATGTATAACAATAATGCTATTACCGAGCTCGGTGACGTCAGCATTATCGCTTGACGAGCCCACCCGTATCTTTAGACGCTGTCACTAGAGCTGCCGCCATTAAACACCGTGGAATCATATACAATATACGAGCGCACAAACAGCAATACGCAATTTCAGATTATGAATGGACATCAGGGTCGTGACACATCAACAAAATTCAAGCCAACTTCATTCAAAACTAGCCAAAAAGTGGATCAAATAATAAAAATTGCGCTGCCACCTAGTGAGCGTAATTTGAACCAAAACCGGAACTATAGGCATTCGTTTAGGGATTTTAGTCCATGGAGCGAATAATCAACATGGTCTCCGCGACCGTATCTGAAGGTGTCCGTTAAGCAGGGGTTCAAAATACATATTATTCGAATCAACTCCTTGGGTCGCCGTGACGAATGGTCGCATTTTTCGGAGCTCTTCAGCGTTAGTAGTATAACGAGAATCTACGGAGAAGCAGCGAATCGTCAAAATCTACGGTGTTTGGGTGTCCTGCTTGGATCGCATGAGGATAATGTATCGGCTTGCTGTCAACGAAGATATCTTTTGATGGCGAAGATTTATCATCGTGAATCAGTGTGTGCAAGTGTCAGTGTTTCAGTTCAGCCGAATTGTGTTCTCCCTGTGATTCCCCCAGTGTTTACGTCTGCCCCTTTTCCCCAGTGTTTTTCCTTTTCAGATTTTCTTGTTGGATCTATCCAGGTGAGTTCTATTCTTGTAGTAAGTGCTCAATGGGTTTGATTTGTCCCTTTGCAAATGTGGGGAACATTCATGTTGTCAGAGAACTGTGCTCTCTGGCAGAGGATTACCATGATTCCCTTAATAAGAAAGAGGAATTTGAAAAACTTGTATTTAATTGGTTGAAAAACAGTTATGAAGAGGGTAATTCCCTAAATATCAATGACGAATGTGCTATAGCACAAAAACTTGAGGATGTAATTGCTGTGTATGTTGTCTTGTTGGAATCCTCTCCGAGTGAGGAGGAAATTTTGCATGAAAAAGTACTAAAAATATCTCATGCTTTCTTTGAAGAGGTCAATGCAAGTACATGCATTCATAGTAGCAAGCTTAGATTTAAGTCGGTAATTCCGAAACTTAGTGAAATCCCCACCTCGCCCTCTTGTGAAAAGAGGGCAAGGCGTAAGAAAGATAGGGGCAAAAGGAAAAATGGGAAAAAGAGGAATACTGATGAAGAAGTTTCCAAAAAGGAAGATAGTCCGGATAATTGTTATGATAAGGGGGATGAACATTACTCTGGGATGAGCACCTCTAAAAGGACAGGTGGGAGTAAGAAAAAGGTTGTACATAACAAAATAGAGTACGACTCAGTTACTTCTTCGTGCTCCAGTAGTGATACGTGTGACACCTGTACATCGGGTTCTACGGACAGTAGTTCATCTACTGTATCATCGGATTCACCCCCGCCTGAGAGCTCAAGCGTGCTCATGGGGCAAAATGATTCTAGTGAATATACGCTTCCTATATTAGATATTCAGAATAGTACACTAAATTTTTCGATAAATGACTCAATGGCTATGTCAAATGATAACATACCCAATAAAAATTCGACGCTGTCTCCTTCTAATTTGTTACTGGAAAATACCTCGGATGTTTCAGGGGCAAATGATATTGGTCAAGTGTTGGCTGAACAATCGGACAGTGGTAATGACACACACAGCACTCCTGTACAAATTAAAACAGGTACAAAAACAAGTAACGACGAAAGATCAGATGGTAATGACAGATGTGATGAAATTGCTGATAGCAATGATGGACTTTCGGTTATTTTTGACAAAAAAAAGAAAAAATCAATAGATAACACATTGCACAATACACAACACTTACAGAACTTTCAAGTTAGTGTTCCCACAACAAATTCAGACTCTGATGGCTGTAATGATGATAACGAAGGGTTCATTATGGTAACAAAAAATAAAAAAAAGAGTAACATTCCCCCAATAATACTTTCTGATTGGGGAAACAAGTGGTTACAGGATTTCAGTGAAATTAAAGCAAAATGTGAATTTCCTCCGCAACAGAAGCCAACAGGTGATAATATGACTTTTCAGGTTTTTTCGGAGAAAGATCACCGTACTGTCACAAAAATTTTTGACGAAAAAAAATACAAATATCATACATATCAGACTAAAGGTAATCGAACCATCAAATTTGTGATAAGAGGTCTGCCTGCGAATATAAAACCGCAGGAGATATCGGATGACCTGTCTAAACAGGGGTATCCCACTGTGAAGGTAGTTAATATGAAGAACTATTCGTCTGGTAGAGTACTACCGTTATTCTTAGTAGAGGTGACGATTGAAAATAAGAAGTTTGCAAATGTAAAAAACATAGGTGATATCCCAATCAGTATCGAACGTTATAGGGGTAACCAGGTGCCTCTTCAATGTAGGAACTGTATGTTGATGGGGCATAGTTCATATTTTTGCAAAAATCTGCCTGTATGTTCGTTCTGCTCAGGCAATCATGAGACTAGAAGTTGCGTTGTCAAAGGTGATAAGAAATATCTGAAGTGTTTTTTCTGTGGAGGAAGCCATACGGCTAGATTTTCAGGATGCAGTGCCAGACCTGGAGTTACAAACAGGAACACACGTACTTTTTTGCCTTTAATACCTACTGGTATTAAAACACCTAATCTTGATGACTTCCCAACCTTAGTTGGACAAGATGAAGAAAATTTCAATATAGGGTCTAATTCACTTTTTGTTAGATCTAAACAAGGGATGGACTTAAAACAACATAATACTCCCCTGTCAGCTCAAATGTGTACAGAAGAGGAAAAACTGGAATTACTGCGTAGACAGGAAGAGTTACACAGTGTTTTACACGAGGGCCCTCACCCTCTGGGTATTGGGAAAACACACAGAACTACTGACGAATGGAAGGAGGAGTTACAAAAAATATTACATCGTGATGTAATGCATGACATCATTACACACACTGAGGAACTTGACATGAGTGGTGTTGAGGTAACAGAGGAAGAAAATGTGCACAGTTCTGAGGAAAGTATGAGAGTGCAGATTGAAAATAATCAAAAAACTGTTAACTTTGGTGCTAAGACATTAGAAGACAAGACACAAATTACTGGTAACGAAGGTACTATGGTCATAGATAAAGTTGTGAACATACTTGAGTCAGCTAAAATTGACTCTGATAAGGTTAAACTGATTATTGCAACTCTAATTCAAACTCTCGAACAGCCTAACAATAGCTCAATTAATTAATGCCCCCCCCAGGCCATTGACCCTAATGGCCTGGAATGCAAATAGCTTAAGAGGAAGTACAAAAGAAATTTTCAAACAAACTCTTTTTGATCATCAAATTGATATAGCATTGATAAATGAGACATGGTTATTGCCTAGCAATAAATACGAAATTAATGGATACCAATGTATAAGAAGGGATAGACTTCATAATAGGGGGGGAGGAGTCGCCTTATTTATTAGGAACAATATCCCTTTTCAGCATTATGCACTCTCTGACTCTTACAATATTGAAGCAGTAGCTGCCACCATATATGTAAACAGAGTGGCTATGAGATTCTGTGCAATTTACAAGCCCCCGAATAACAATTTAGATATGGATCTCTTAAAAGAGATTTTTAACACTACTTTACCTGTCTTGGCAATAGGAGATTGGAACTGTAAATCTTCTCTTTTCTACTCCAGAACAACAAACAGACAGGGTAGGATATTGAGGAAATTCTGTTTGGATAATTTTTTGGAGGTTATATCTTCACCGGAGCCTACACATCACCCTCCTCAAAATTTTGGGTTTCCGGATGTTATAGACTTTGGAATCGCAAAGAACTTTTTACACAATATTAACATGCATGTCAAACCATTGCTTTCATCACCACATAATCCACTTTTCCTCACAATAGATTTCATGATTCCAAGGAAAAAGCTAATCTGGAATCAAATTGACTGGGCTCAGTACTCTAACATACTAGAGGAATTACCGATCATTGAATTTAATGATCCAAGTGCTGTGGATATTGACCAAGCAGTTGATCATGTTACTACTGTAATTAATAATACAATAAAAGAAGTAACAACAGTTAAGCAAAGTTCCAAAACCAACTTTGGATTACCAAAAGAAATTCTTGAAAAAATCCAACACAAAAATAGAGTTAGGAAAAAATGGCAAACGTACAGGGGCAATTTGGATAAAATTATACTGAACAGATTACAGAAAGAAATCAAAAAAGAGGTCGCAAATTATGTCAATGAAAGGTTTTCAGAATTCATTGGTAATGCAACTGCAGAGAACGGAGGTCTCTGGAAAGCTTGGAGAATCTGCAAACCCAAAAATACAAGACTTAACAAAATTCAGACAACAGCTGGGAATCTGGTTTTTACTGATCAAGAGATAGCTGACACTTTTGCAGAAGTGTATGAAAATCAGTTCTCCAGGAATCCTAATCAACCAGTAAACACATACCAAAGACTGAGACACAGGGTGGCCTCTTATCTTTATAATGTTGCGAATTCACCACAAGGGCACATGGAACTAACCTCAACTAATGAAATTCGGGACATTATCAAACATCTGGATATTAAAAAAGCAGCTGGTATTGATGGAATTAGCAACAAAGCTTTAAAGTGTTTACCAGACAATACTGTAGAATCGATTAAGAATATATTTAATTCTGCCATACTGAACAATTATTTTCCTTCCCCCTGGAAGAAATCAGTAATCAGGGCAATTCATAAACCTAGTACAGATCCCATATTGGCAGAAAATTATAGACCAATTAGTCTTCTTAGTAATCTTGGCAAATTATTCGAAAGAATTGTGGCACCCAGGCTAATACAGTATATTGACACAAACAATGTCATAAGACCTGAGCAGCATGGGTTCAGGTCCCAACATTCATGCGTTACTCAGCTGATGAGAGTGTCAGAATTTATCACAAATGCATTTAATAATTTTGACCATGTTGCTTCTGCGTTCCTTGATATCTCAAAAGCCTTTGACCGTTGCGACCATGTCACATTACTTGCCAAGCTAATTCATCTTGACTTCCCGCCTTATTTTATAATCTTCTTTTATAATTACCTTTTGGGTAGGACCTTTCAGGTTAAGATACAAGATTCTCTATCAGATGTTAAAACCATCCGAGCCTCTGTGCCACAGGGTAGTGTGTTGGGCCCGCAATTGTTCCTCTTATATATCAATGATATTCCAGCTCCGCTGAATGGAACAATAGCGTTATTTGCGGACGACTGTGCGGTGTTGTGCAGCAGCAGAAGTGCATTACAAGCAGTGGAAAATTTACAGGATACTCTGGATCGCATCGAATACTGGTGTGATAAATCTGCTATCAAATTAAATGCTGCCAAGTGCAAATTCATGTGGTTTACGCGACGACGTAAACTTCCCAGACAACTTATCCAAATTGGTGACCAGTTTCTAAGACCAGTAAACCAGGTGAAGTATCTGGGATGTACACTGAACAAAAATCTCTCATTTTCTTCACATATTGAATTTATCAAAAATAAGACTAACGGAGTAATGGGCATGTTAAACAAAATCACATTTCCACAGGCCAAATTGACATTGCATAACAAAATCATCCTCTTTAAATCAATACTCAGACCTACCCTACTTTATGCGTCCCCTGCTTGGGCCCATGCTTGCAAGATGAATATTAAAAACTTACAAACTGTTCAAAATAAAATTCTTAGAAGATTCACAAATGCCCCATGGTTCATCAGAGGTATTAATATTAGGAAAGACTTGGATATCCCACATATATTTGACTATATACAAACTCTAAACAAAGATCAGTTTGACAGAATGAGAGAGTCTACGTACCAACACCTTGCTGACATAGTGGACTATGATGTACAAGCCATAGGGAAATATAGGAGACCACAGCAGATATTCCATTTAAATTGGAATAATCTATAGCTGATACTTGTATATATGAAAATGTTGGCACTATATGTATATATAACGGTAGTTGAAATTTTCTAGTGTATTTTTTAGAAGTTTGAATCTTGTGTTTGTACATAATTCTTAAATTACTGAGCACTTACTGAATAGAACTCTTAGGAATGTATATATCTCACTGTATACTTTTGATATTGAACAATTGGAATAGTAGTGGCATTTTTTGAATGTGCCCATCCGGTTTCTTGACTGCAAACCCTCATGGAATGGAAATGATGTTGGCGAAATACTAACTTACAGTCAGTTATGCATTTAGGACTGCCATCAACTGAAAGGTACAGAAATAAGTTAGTTTATGGATAATTACATCTTCAAAACGTATATTGAGGTTTTTGCGCTGCGTCCCCCATGCAGTGTTTTTTCCCCTTTTTCCCCCTGTATAGAATGGACGTTTACGAGTGAAGCTTTCTATGGGTTCTGTTCTTGGTGTTTCTGCATAAGGACTGTTGGTTGTGGTGGCAAAAAAAAAAAAAAAAAAAAATCTCTGACTTAAATTTGTATAGTCTGACCATTGATGACCAGCTGACGTTTTTCTTTTTTCTCTTTCTTCTTCTCCCCTTAAGCTTTTTCATTCTTTCCCTCTTCATAGGCCTTCCTGGCCAGTTTGTATGCTGACAGTCGTCCATACAGGATGGGAATCAGCTAAAAGTTCTATTCTGGTCTGGTGGTATATTATTCGAATACGCTTTTTGCCGGAGAATTTTTATTTGGCCGTAAAACGGGGTGACCGCATCTGAGGGTGACCGTTGAAAGGGCTTTTACTGTATTTAGGCCATTGCACTTTGACATTAAGATCCATGTAATGATCTGAAGATATTTACGACTATAATTTCTCGTATATCTTGTATCTTAATTGAACAGATTAAAAAAAATAATTAAGGTGGGAGGGGGGGGGGCAAGGCGCATGTCAGGTTGCCAAATCCATAAACATTAATGAAATCGTTTAAAATTAATGAATCATCGTTTCATGAAATAAACGTGAAAAAATGGGATTCATTGGTGTGCGTGGCACGGGGTTCATACTTTCAACGAATTCAACCACAACTATTGGGCCAGTCGCCATTTTCAATAAAAGAAATGGATCAAGTGTGTCTTTCTGGATCCTTTTGAACCCTCAGTATCTTATACACAGTACTGTTAGAAAGTTTATTTTGCACGTGGACACCTTCGATAGCTTAGCGAAAGTTACTAAAGGTGCTAACTTTTAGAAGAGTGAGGGCTACTTCATTGGTGCGAAAACGTGTC
The DNA here is from genome assembly GCF_987345545.1 of Pholcus phalangioides. Taxonomy (NCBI): domain Eukaryota; kingdom Metazoa; phylum Arthropoda; class Arachnida; order Araneae; family Pholcidae; genus Pholcus; species Pholcus phalangioides. The sequence continues at coordinate 924,521 of NW_028301608.1, read as the reverse complement.
GCGGGCCACTTAAGTGATTTGTAAATGCACCGAGTATCGTTTAAGTGCTAGAACTGTGCCGCTGGTGGCTCACGTGATCTGTGAATATACCGCGGGTCACTTGAGTGATCTTGAGTAATCTGCCGTGGGTAACTTGATTGATGTGGAGCCGTACCGCTTAAATGCTCTGGAACTGTGTCACATGACATTGATTGATCGGTAAATATGTCACGCGTCACTCAATGATCTGTAAATGTGCCGCGGATCAATTAAGTCAGCTGTAAATGCGTCGCGGGTCGCGTAAGTGATCTAGAAACGCGCCGTGGGCCAATTCAGTGATGTATAACTATACCATGGGTGTTCTGGAACTGTGTCGCGGGTCATTCAATTGATGTGGAACTGTACTGTGGGTTACTTAAGTAATTTGTAAATATTCTACAAGTTATTTCAGTGACCTATAAATGTGTCACGTGACACTTGAGTGATGTGTAAATGCGCCTCTTGTTCGTGTTTACAAAATTAGGTTTGAGGTCGCGGGCCACATCAGATGACTCCTAAGGCCACATTTGACCCGCGGGCCATGGGCCGAGGCCATAAATGTTACTAACGATACAAATTTGTAATATCTCGTTACACCGACTTTTTTTTAATTGTTTATTGTTCTGATTTTTTACATAAATACAAGATGAAACAAAAAAATCAGCCGAGGGGTCTAGAGACCCAACACTGGATGATACATTGCAAGTTTATAATGAATAATAAGGAACACACTTGCTTATTAGTAAACAACATCAACAAACTAAAACAAACGGAAAAACGAAATATTAGAAAAACACACACACACAGCTTCACGAAAATGGGGGGGGGGGGGATTTTCAAAAAAAAAAATCAAATATCATAACAAAACGTTCGCATAATTTGTAGTATTTTTGGCAACAGCAAGGAGTGCAAATTATATGAAATATACATTGCATGATTTTCAGATAAGTACAAATAAGAAGAATCAATATAATGATGTTGCAATGCGCAAGATCGAATACATTCATAATTTAACCGAGTAAGGAGCATAGGACAAATCAAAAGAAACTCTCAATGTCACTGATTGAAAAAAGATATGGCTTCATGTGTCTTTTGAAAAGTAATAAATTAGTAATATTAAGGATATCAGGTGATAAAGCGTTGCAAAATTTTGGGATGAGGTAAGTAAAATGCTTCTTTAGAAAAGTTTTGTGAATAAGTGGTAGCGAGTATATATCGTTCAATCTATTTGAGAAACGAGAACTGTTCAAAGGCAAAGGAAATTGTTGTTTAAAAATAATTATAGAAGATTTGTAGAAGTGAAGCTGACATAAGAGGAGGATTCCAAGACTGAAAAAGTTTATTTGAAGGGGTTAAAAAGTCGCTTGTGATGAGTCTTATTGCTCTTTTTTAGAGTTCCATTATTGGTGTAAGATTTGAAACGAAGTCGCCACCCCAGATAGACGAACCATATAATAGTAGGGAATGAAATAATGAGTAATAAAGTGCTAACATGAACGAGTGATCTATATATGGTTTTAGGTAATATAGTTTGTAAATTACACAGATTTTATTTGCAGATGTTTTACATGTGTTTTTCCATCTGAGGTTATGATGAATATGAATACCTAGGTATTTAATCGTGGAAACCTGTTCGAGACTCTAGCATTTACAAGTTGGAATATTTTGGCAATTATATTATTGTGGAATGTCAGATTACGGTTGAAGTTTATATCAGCCATAGAAGAGAAATACATAAACTTAGTTTTTGTTACATTTATTTGCAAGTCGTTACTGATGAACCAATTACGAATAAATCGGCGTTTATCGAACTTGCTAGTGAATGGTCGTCATCAGCTGAATAAAGCAATACTGTGTCATATGCAAATGTGATGATTTTACCAGTTAATTCAATGTTACAAAGGTTATTTATGAATATATTAAATAATAATGGTCCCAGAACAGAGCCCTGAGGTACGCCTTTGATTGTTTCTAATGGATTACTAAGATTATATCCAACTTAAATTATTTGAGATCTATGATTAAGATAAGAGGCAATTAATTTATGTGCATTACCTCTGATACCGAAAATATGTAATTTATTGAGTAACATACGACGGTCGACACTCTCAAATGCTTTTTTTTATGTCCAGGAAAATGGCACAACGGATGTATACATTTTTTCAACAATATACTTGGTGAATGTTAAAAGGGCAGTCTCTGTGTTTCTGTTTGGAAGAAAACCGTATTGATTAATAGAAAATACATGCGAGCGGAAAGAAAACATTCAATTCTTAATGATAATTTCAAAAAGCTTTAAAAGTGACGACGAAACTGAAATCTTTGTGCAATGTATTCCGAGCCGGGAACTGATGAATTCTTCGTAAAAAAGTCCACCTTTTTTGTGGGAATCGTTTTACCGGGAACTCGTTCATTTCGGGGCATAACGCACTGCATTTGGACATTGGCGTCACGTAAAAATGAAAGGAGAAAAGGCGGATATTATCTGAAAATGTGCGTCCAGATGGCGTCATTAGGTACAAAGAACAGGTTGCTTTCAACTGATAATACAATGAATGAGCGTATTTATTGCGTATATATATATATTTTTTGTCTTTTCACTTGATAACACGCAAAAAAAAGTTGCAACAGAGATAACCGAAGATAAATTTTTTGCCAATTCAAAACTTTTCTTGATTTGCGCTTGAAACTTGTGCTGGGAGCGTGGCAGTTGAAACTTGAAACCTTTCAGACTGAAGAGAAAGGTTCCTCTTAACCCATTTTTGACCGCTCCTCCAATTCGTGACAAGTTTTCATATTTACTGGGTGTCCCATAAATTTGTTAACAGTTTAAAAATTCATAAAGATCGAAGGAATTGGTATATTTGAATGCGGTTAATGAAAAAATTATTCTCAAGAGGAGAGATTTATTTTGGTGCAATTGTACACTCCGCGTTTTATAGGAGTCTGATTTGTATATTTCCAGTGATTTGCTTTCGTGCAACGCGATCTGTCGACAAAAAGATTTCATTTCTGGCATGCTTGTTTTATATGCAGGGTGTTCCGTTAATGTAAGTGGTTCCCAACCTTTTTCAGTCCGCGTACCCCCGATCCCGCCAGGCATCTCCCCCAAACCTGTTTCACCCATTACAAATCTCGCAAACTTCCCTAAAAAAAGTGAATTAAATTAAATGATCTAATTTTTTTCATTATATAGTTTTTTTATTTTTGAAGTAAGCAAACAAATTAACACAAAGATTGGAAAAAAAATTAATGTGATGTTTGGGACTGTATTTGAATTACAAAGTTTTGAAAAATTAGGCTCAAAAGAGTATAAATACGAACTCAAATCCGGAGCTACGTTCGATTTGCTTCTCCATTCATTTTTTTATATAAGTATACGAAGGAAACGCCGGTTCAACAAGCTCCGTGCTAACAAATGGCAAAAAAAACCATTATGGCTTTTCTAGAAAGTTCACTGTATTCATCACCTCGACGAGCCCAAAAACTGACTGACTAGGTGGTTCACCATTCCGCCATTGAAGATGATCTAGCAATTTCTCCTTTTCTCGAATCGACAATGAAGTCGGTTCAAAATAGTCTTCTTTGAAACGATTAAATACCCACTGATCACCCATTTCTGGCTCTGAAAAATATTTTTCAAACGGGGATTTCAATCCTTCCAAGTGCTCAACTATCTTATCACCGACTGTTAAATTTAGCTCGGCTTGTGACAAGAAATCGCGAAGTGTTTCGAACTATTCCAAAAAAAGGGCTACCTCGAGCCGAAGTTTGAACAGCCGCGTCAGGACTTATAACCCCGGGACAACCACCTAACTTCGGTGTGCAAAAGCAAAGTGTTGTGAAGGCTGTCCATGTCTTCGCACAACAATTTAAACAACCTGGAGCTGGTGGCTGCTTCACCTCGATAAAGTTGACAATTTTGACTGCTTCATCAAGAACGTTTCGTAAATTTGGAGGCAAAGGTTTCGATGCAAGGCTCTGTCTGTGAATACAGCAGTAAGTCAATTGCATTTTGGGGGCGACTTCTGCCACGCGTGCACGAAGGCCTGAGTAGCAATCTTCCGTGGATTTTCCTCCTCCATCTGTGGTGAGCCGAACGCATTTTGACCAGTGAATTCCTTTTTAAACGAAATAAGGATCGATTGCTTCAAGCAGGTCTTTAACAGTCGTTCGACCCCTTCAATGGATGACAAATAAAAAAGATTTTCTCCGAATTCTAAGTCTTTCAAGTACTTAGCAGTTGCAAGTAGCACAGGATATTGCGCAACGTCGGTACTTTCGTCGACTTGGATAGAAAAAACTTCACAACCTCTGACGTGACTCATGACTGTGCTCTCAACATCGTCTGACATGTCCCGCATTCTTCGAGACACCGTATTATTTGACAGAGGTATTAAACTCATTATATGGGCACTTTCCTCTGCACGCATGCATCTGGAAGCATCTTTTCACCAATGGTGTGATTTTTTTCCTCGTCTCGCAATACGATAGCTAATGTAATAGGAGGACCCGGTAGCTTTGACAGAATCACTTTTTCAGATTGAAAATATTTTTTCACGTTTACAGGTGCACGGTACTCCATTTTGGTGTTTCAGTCAATTTCCGCTTCCGCACAGATCCACTTTTTAACCACTGATCCATATCGTAAATCACGTGAGTAGTAGGTGCTTGGTAGAGAAGATGACGTAGAAAATTGTAGGAATAACACGCACAGCCTCAATACAAATTGATGCCCGTGATCAGACTCTCGTTGGGCTGAACAATTCGCCACATTATTAATCGGAGTCGTTTCAATCACAAACGACTAAACTCAAACGTCACATCAAATGAACGCAGCACATAAAGAAAGATAAGCATGTATATTTCCCCGGGAATTACAGTATAAACCTTGGGCTCCTTGAAACCCCCAGGCTGACTGACCCGCTATCCTTAAGTGCACACGTGACGTCAGTAGTATCGCTATAACCAATCGTTGTTCCCATCCTGCTGTTTTTCAATGATTAGACGTCACTTGGAACGGTAAAAACCAGTTTTTTTTGTTCGAAGATGGAGAACGACGAGTCCTCCTTCCTTTCTAGGCACCTTAGATCGAGCGATCGCTTGTGACAAATACCGATCTGCATAGCATTTTGATTGATAAATCGTTTACGTTGATGTCTAATGAATTTTACTGCAAAGAAATTGGTTCAGTGGGTAGCACTTTCGAGATACCAAAATATTAAATTTCACGGAAAACTTTTTAAATAATGGTTCTGGAGGTAGAAATGTGTGTGGTTTTCTTTCAGAAATTCAATTTCAATTTTTGTTTGATCGTAGGTGGCGCTTACGTTCGATCATTTCACAGCAGGACGCGTACAGATGCGTTCATTACCTGCCGGAGGCGAATACCTCTCTCGCTTTGGAGCTGGAACATCGTCCATTCCCGTGGTTCTCTGCCCTCGTGAGCAATCTTTTTTGTCTCTTGATTCCAATTTAGTAATTTCATTTCTCGCGTTACTTTGTCATGGATATGCAATTAATGCAATGCTATTACCAAATCAAATGATTTCTAATGTTCCAGGAATACGGTAAAACCCCGATAAATGGTAACTCGCGTTCACGAAAAATTGACCGCTTAAACCTTTCGGACAACATTGTGGGCCAAATCAAACTTTCCACGAAACCCGCGGCCCGCCAAGTCATACCGTGGTGTTCTGTGTTATTAAACAGGGTTCTCCACATTTATTGAACACTTTTTTTTTTTTTTTCTTTACAAATTTTTGAAAAAATTTGAATTTTTCATCAAATTTGAAATTTTTATTCATTATTCAAATAATTCTTCCATGTATTAATCAATTTTTGTTCAATTATTTCTTTTATTAAATCTAAAACTTGTCTCGATAGTTCTAAAATTATTTTTTTTCATTGATTTAATTTTGAAATTTTTCATTGATTTTTGACAAATGATTTCATTTTTTTTTTTTCCATGAATTGCTTTTTAACGTTTTTGAAATTGCTGTTGAAAACTTTTAAAATTATTTCTACGGCAAGTTCTGCAATAAATTATTTCTTTCAGCAATTCCGTGACGTTTTTTAACTAACTATAAATGTTCATCAATCATGAAATTTTTTTTCCAATAACTCCTAAAATTATTTCTTTCAAGATGTTTTTTTTAGTATTTCTGTAAATTCTGTAATTACGAATACCTTTTTTTTGGATGCCGAATTCGGTGTCTCGACACGTGCGGCCTGTGTGAAATCATAGATCTCGAAGCTATTTTGGCTCGGGGTTCCACGAATTCGTTACGACGGCCCTTTTTAATGCGTTAAATGTACAGAGCATTACTATTGAATCTGTCGAGCGTCCCGCGGTTCTAAAACTTGTCTTGCGAACACCGGCGGGTTGACAGTTAATCAAGGGTTTGAAATGTTTACTTTTATTATACGCGGAGAAATTATTTGGCCTTAAAAGAGGGGTCGAACGCATCTGAGGGGGTGTCCGTCCGTTAAGACTGGTTTTACTAGTACAGCAGCAGATTTCGGTAGACTTTAACGAATATTTTTTTTTTTGGAATTGAATCGTTTTTCTACGTGAATTAGCTATTTTCTAAAAATGGTCGGCGGGCCACAGGTTGGGGGACTCCTTTCTTAAACGGAGTGACGACTTCAGCGAAGTGCCGAAAATATGAATTTAAATTGAGATCAACAAAATTTATAGATCGCAAAATAAAAACATTTTTCTGTTTTTGTTACCTTTTTAGAATTTAAGGAGTACTCTCGTGGTTTATACCAGTTATTTTTAATTTAGACTAATCGGAGCAACTGACTTGGGACGCTGTTTTAGATCGCTCAAATGAATATTAAGCGACCCGTGGCACATTTCCAGGCTAATTAAGTGATCTAGAACAGCATCCGATGTCACTTAAGTGATCTGGAAATGTGCCGCGAGCCACTTGGGTGACCTGGGGCACATTCCTAGATTACTTATATGGCCCGCGGTCTTGAAAAGTTTGAGCGCTCTTGAGTTAACCGAAATTAGCGAAGAGTAAACGAGGGCTTATGAACATTATCTATGGTGATTGAACAGCAGTGACCACTTAGTGACGACCAAGAGGTTTCACTATTTCCCAAAGGTTCGATTTCTATCGAGAATCCCGGATGCAGTGAGGGGCGGGGATGGAAACTGCCCCATGCGGTATAATGTATAGGGTGGCAAATTTTAGCTGAAACCAGGTTATAAAATCAAATTTTACATTGGTGGGTGGCGGCGAAATGTTTGCCTCCCCCTCGCAAAATTCTTAATTGCAGTCCGGCTGATTTTTACATGCTCAAATCCTTACCACCTTCCATCAGTTTTTAGATCTGAGCATTATCCCAATACAAGGGCTCCTAATCTTGTTCAGCTGTTAGCCAAGATCAGCTTCGCCATCCATGGAACTGCTTTTTTTTAAAATTGGTGAAACCCACGACGCTAAGTGCACTTTTATAACAAGACAAAGTGGATTTGTACGATTGGAGCTTAGAAGCTCTTGCGAGTCACGACCCATAGCTCAAGAATTCCTGACCAGGCGCGGATGTAGGTTGATGTGTTGGGAGGGGTGATTTATCGTTTAGGTTCGTTGAATGGTCACGTATTTTACGGGACAGATAAATTTTCCTCATTTTTTGTCCTTTCGGAGGGATGATCGACCCCCCTATGGATTCCTGGCTGTAAGCGTATTTATACGACCTATCTCGGAATCCCCTGCAACTCATAGGATGGCCCTTCCCTAAGAGGCTTCTCTGAAGAGTAGTTAGATTCCAACTTTTCAGAGAATAAACTTTTTCTAACGTTTATTTTCTCAAACGTGCAAATTGTCGCTTAATCTCGTTTTAAATCGGTTCCTAGGTTTTTGCCGGACACGTTGAGAAGTGACAATGACGCTCACAGTAATGATGGCAGTGTTCTTGTTTGTCATCGCCAGCAGCAATGTCTCCCACGCCAAAACCATGAGTTCCAAACCAAACATCGCCGACAAGGCCATCCCGTTGCTGAGGTCCAGCGAACTCAGAAAGATGTTCAGTTCAGAAAACAACGGCAGGGGTGGTAAGCGAGTGTTGGCCGTCGAAAATGTCCACTACAAATGCCAGATATTGACAGCATTGTAAGTATCTTCATCTTCCTCAAAATTGCAGGGCACTACTCTGACGTAATGTGGGACCACGTGGGATATGAAATTGATTGACGGGGATTCGAGAATCGGAATTCGTAAGAGTAGTGTGAGGGTTCTTAGTCATTCAGCGACCCAGTGCTGGAACGATTTTGCAGCCCCCTGTAATGTTACTGCTAAAGCTAGAAATCTGCCAATTCGCGAACTGTCCGGTCCAGTTGACCCTTGCCAATGTCCAAATTTCAGAGGACTCTGGCCGGCCCCCATGTCAATCCCTATGATTCGGGCCATCGTCAGGAATATTTGTGATAATTAGTCCATTTATAATTATGGTTAGCTTCGGCAACCTTAACGATCACAAAAATCGAAATATTGATATCTTGGGGAACGATGTATAGAGGCCGCTTGTTCGGACATTGGCCGGGTCAACTGGGCCGACGAGTTCACGAACTGGCCAATTTAAAGTTCTCTTTCTAAAGCAGTTATAGTTAATTGTAATAAAATTCAGTTTTACATCCCGGTGCGATCGCACCTGCCTAAATGTGGCCCTGCAATAAGCGTTTCTGTGAGCACTTTTTGTAATCCAGGCCACTTCAGTGTTCTGGGCGGAGCCGCAACTAGATGCTTGGTCACCCGGGGCAAAAGCGCGCATTTTGACGCCCCCTTGTAATGTTGGAGAAGCTTCAGAATGAAATTTGTGCCCCCTCGGGTGCAGCGCACGTAATTTTCTTTTCACCATACTACCGATCAAATTTTAACCATAGAATCCATATCGGAGAGGGGCCCTCACTATTCAATCATTAGCACTGGAAAAGAAATGACCAAACGATACTAATCATTGTGGAACAATCCTTTAGTTCATTTTTACCAAACGAGTCACGTGAAGGGCCACGGGATGTCGCACTAATAGAAATATTACGAAGAAAAACTTGATACATAATGAAATATTACAGCTTCACTTCATCCATAAAATGTTATAAAAATTTCTACATAAAGAATTTATGCATCCCATAAATAAAAGGGTTGTCTGCGGTTGAGATTTAATTTTGGCATCAGGCCCCACTTGTGGCAAGGCTAGTTTCGGTTTCAAATTTACACAAATAGGAGGACATCGATGTCCAACTCGGATCAAGAAAACACGTGACCGTGAGCTTTACCATTCGATCGCGATAGTTTAATATTATGCATGAATATGTTAGGATAATTAAGTTTTCCAACCACATAAAATATCAAGTTACGCGTATTACGGATTCGAGAATCGTTTAGAGCTGGTCCTCGGAGCAGTTGCGTCGGAGCTGGAGTGATCGAGCACCCATGATAATTTGTGGCGCAGGTCCGAGCACTGCGATGGCTGTTTTCTAGAGCGTTGTCACAAAACGGAGCCGCAAATGAGAATTTCGACTATCCACGCTTTATTGTGAAGGTCCCTAAAAGTTCTTGCCGTTAATAAGTCTAGTTAATGCCCGTAGCAAGCGAATGTGGGACCATGTATGTATCGCGGAGCGTTTCTGAACAAAAAAATCTCTTGCAAATTCGACTCGCGACAGCCCATACGGCAACATGAGCACCTATACCGGGGGTCTCTGACGGCTCTCTTTGAACCCTCCGAATCGAACGAATTCGGGTTTTTAGGTGACAAACATTTAATATTTTGTCTATTTCAACTCCGACTCAAGATTTCTCGAATACAGAAAAACCTCTAACGGCCACCTCCGAACAACGGCCGCATTTTTTGGAACAGAAAGAGTCCCATAGACATTACAAGAAACCTCCGAACAACGGCCACTTTCGCCATGGAATCGGGGAAAAATACGTATATCACTGAGAATTTTTAAGCCGATTATTTAAGGGAGTCCTGACCTGAATGAAGCCTACTTCGGCGGTTACGTTGCATCTTGGCAACTCTGCGGCACTTAACGAGCGGGCCAATGTAGTGGCCCGATTTCATTTAAGGGAGTTTTCCCGCTCCTCGAACTTTATTGGGGGGGGGGGGTGGAAGATTATGTATGCTCTTTCTTTCCCTGGGTACAAATGGTAGATGGGTAGGCAGTGGGGAGGAAAAAACTTGAGAGATTATATAAGGGACAACACAGAATGCCTGTTGTCAGCACTCTAATCACTGGAGGGATTAGTCCGATTACTAGAAACCCTTTGTCTATTCGTCACTCCCCACTCCAAGGGATGGTACCGTCTAAAATAATGGTGCCCGCAAATAGGAATAGACATGTAAAGGTTATTAATTTTTTGAGAGGGATGTGTGTGTCAATCTTTTTAACAAGAATGTATGTCAACGCCTATGTCTTCCCCTATCGGATTGGAAGTAGAAGCGCCCTGGAAAAAGATTTAGTCGAAGGTTCAGTATGAAGAATGAACTATTTGGGGGTTGCTGGTACACTGTCTTGGTCATTATCAGTTTTTCTCGCTTGTGTTCTACGTGAACACTGCAAGCCTGAATTTTAGGATGTTTTAATAGTGCTGTAGATCATTAATCAATTCATTCATTAATCAGTTACACAATGCATTGTCATTTCACGTGCTGTATATACATAGATCGCAAATTTTAGTAGTTTTTCTAGCAATAAAACTCCTCTCCCAATAGCGGCCACATTTTCACGGTCCCGTTAGTAGCCGTTGCTGGGAAGTTTTACTGTATTTCCCCCGCCCCCAAGCCAACCGAAATATTTGAAAAATATTTTCGTTAAAAAACCTAATTATACTATTCCAATCAATTTCTTGTTAGTGTAAATGCTTTTTATTCAAAATTTCAGTGGGAGAACTTCCTTACGGTGCGAACATAGTGGCAGCTGGTTTCCGATTCTATAAGTCGTCGCCGTGTTACGGATTGGTAAAAATCTGAATCTGTAGTGCGCAGACTACATGAATCGGAAAATCTGCCGCCACTATGTTTGTATCATTATGTCCCCGACGCGGAAAGATCGATTCCGCTTACGCCCCTGACTAGGGAAACTGATGTCATCAAGATCGGTAATGGACCCAGCTGTCACCAGAAAAACGAATCTGGTATGTGGGGGAACAACCATATATGCATTGAAAAACCGCAGCCATAATAGTGTTCACATCTACAGACTCTCATCGCGTCGTGTCAGACACGGCAAACGTTCTTTTACATAAGATAGATATGAATACGTTTATTTTTTATCGTCGTGGCTGCGTAGGCGCCGACAGACATTTTTGATAAAGAATATTTGCCGTGTCTGACACGAAGCGATGAGTGGAGGTGAATCCACCCTCCATCGGATTTTTTCTATCAAATTTTTAGTCTGAACTTTGATTTCTGACTGCCTTGACATTTACAAACGACAATTTGTCTTCCAGATTCAAAGGCTCGTCAAATTTCATACAACTTTATCAAGTTTTGAAATTTTAATCTCATCGCTGTGATTCGAAAAAATAACCTCGACGACAATCAAAATCTTTAGGGGCAAAATATCTGTTAAATATCACGTCCCGTTTATGCTAATGAACATGCGAAAATGTCGATCCAAGTCTCGATCAAGAAATTGTTTTCGCCTGACCGTACCTTGGGGGTCGATGCGCGTAAAAAAATATGCGAAACTTAGGGCGAAATTCATTTGATACTGCTAATAATTTTTCACGTCTTCGATTTTCCTCGCAGTAGCTTTGACCTGCTCGACTACATACTAAGCAAGTTGTCAATTTTTACCTCAATTTCGAATCGAGATTTCGTGATTCTAGCCACTAAAAAAAAAAGCGGCTGCGATCACCCAAAAAGCGCCAGAAGCAGCCGCCATTTTTTTTAGCCGTAAACAAGTCTATTTGAATGTTATTGAATAAGTGAATGAAAAAAGATCAAGGTTAGCGTTATTTTCTTTATTCGGCTTTTTCTTTTGATGGACGATTGCGAAGCGGTTCGTTTCGAGGACTACTTCCAGCTCGAAAACTATTTTCGGCGAACTAGGTTAAAAGCGTTGAAATATCTCGCGAATAAAGTTGCATTTCCTAAATTGAGAGCATCGGCCACTTACGGAACGCGATTTCGATGGAATTCACTCAATGGAGAACTTTTTAATAAAAATTGCGCTCGAAATGAAGCATTCGACCCTCCGTCGATTGCTATTACAAGTGCAATTAGAGACTCGTGGGCGATCAATCTATGGTGTCAGTCACGTCATTTGCGCACTATAGAGCAGAGGGTGCTGAACTTTTTCGAACGGTGGTTCTCAAACTTACGTCACCCGCTGCTGCTTTGCCCAATTCATGGTTCATCTGCGACTACTCAGAATAATTTACTAGATATTTTCACTTATAAACGAACCACTTCAAAGCTTAAACAGGCCTACAACGGTACAAATATTCAATTATAGTTCTCAGTTCCAGAAATAGATGGCAGCACTATAACAAGCATTACATTAGGCAGGGTGGACACTGGCGCGATACAACATGCACCTCGACACTGATTGGTTAAAAACCTGAAAATTCGTGTTGGATGTCACATCGGAGTTCTCCTTAATTCATACCGAAACGACAAGAAAAGTGTGCAGTGTTCTGTTCTACCCGAACACTGCAAGCCTGAATTTTAGGATGTCATAATAGTGTATCCAAAAACTCTTGACACATGAATGACTATTGAAAAACCTCGGATATTTTCAACACCTATGGAACTAGGCCTCCGCACGAAGCTTGTGACTGACGTCAATGAAAAAGATCATTTCTCTTATTTCCATTGGATATATTGCAAAAAAGCTTCACGAAGACGTCGAGCTTCGTGCAGAGGCCTTGTTCTATAGGCGGTGTTTATTTTCCGTTGATTTCGAAGAGCCCCGGGCGGCTGAACTTGATTATTCGGGTCACTTGAATTCCCCACTTAATCGTGAGACGAGCCCTCAACACAAATGAATACATGGTCCGCCGCACGTCCATTAATCCCGCATATATCCGTCTGACACTCCTCTTCCGCCCCCAGTGATTTCTTCGTCTTTCTACCTCTGCATGTTAATTATTTTAATATGAAAGTAAGTTTCTTGTATTTTTTGAAGGTATACTTATTGGAGATCCAATTTCCGCGAATCTCCGGAGAAGGCTACCATCGGAGTCAGGCTGCACAACCTCCTCAAGGAATGCAACAGCCCAGACTTCAGGGTTTCAGACTTTTTCAATCAGACTGTCATCTTCCCAGGTAAAGATACTATACGCATGGTGAATACAATAAAATTCAGTTACAACGACAGTTTAGAGGGAAGACTGTCGTTATAACGGACTTATCGTTTTAAACGAGTTTGTTTTTTGCCTGTAGAAACATGTAAATGGGGAAATAAATTTACTTTCCTTTCATCTTGAACTACTTTGCCTACAATGGTACAATATTCAATCGTTACACTTCACTTCGGAAATATAGATGGCAGCTATCTCGAGATTAATTGCTTAAGTATGTTTAATGTTGATTTGTATAACAAAAAAAACAAAGTTGACGATGGCAGCCAGAGTTTTTTTTTGCGATTTCACTCGTTTCATTATTTTAAAATTTGGAGGAAATCTGGAGGTTTGTTTCGATCGCTATAAAGTTTTCCTCTTTTTTCGTTCCGTAGCAAAAATCAAGTCTAAAAAAATCGAAGACAAGACTCTCTCGCGCAGTTTTGGCGTAGCTTACGATAGAGAAAACGGGACCTGTTTGCCCTGTGTCCAGTTGTAGATTCCAAGAAAGGGGAGTAGGTGGGAGGATTTTTCCAGAGAAATGACTGTCAAAATCAGGAATCCTGTATCACCTGCCCAACCAACAAACCGGCAGGTTTTTTCCACATCCTATAAAATAGATAAGGATCCACAGGCTGTATTTTTTATCTGTTGGGAGGTACGGATATGGCTTATTTATGAACAAACACGGATGAATAGGGTGAAGATATAAAGAAAATGGCTCTTTCCCGGTTCATTTTATGCATATTTCTTGAAGGAGAAAACGTGCTTTTTCGAGAATTTCCTTTGTTATAGTGAATGTGTTCCGATTTTGATTCATAAATAACTCGCTGTAAGCGAATATTTTTTGTCTTTAACATTAGCTGTTGACAATCACTTGCGAATCACTCGTAATAGCGATATTCTCGTTATAAGCCGTATTCGTTATCACGGACTTTTCCTGCACTGTCCGACAAGGTGTCAGAAAAATCAAATATACAGTGTAAAGATATGTTAAAAAAATACCCGTAATATGATGTCTATAGAGCTTATAAATACAGCAAATAAAAATTATACCAAAATTACAGGGGGTCTCGTGTGCGTACGCAGCGTCAGATTACGGCAGATCATAGGGACTATCATTTTGATGTATGTGACGATATATCCCCCATGGTAACGTATCCAAATGCTCGTCTGATCTCGAAAGCTGATTCTTCGAACCCATTGCGACACCCTGTATTATACTCATCGAAAAACATCGATTTTTTTTTTTTAACGCATCTGGTGTTCATTTCGTTGTTTGAATGCCTGCTAAATTTTTTCTTGTCTTCCAGGCACAAAATGGTGCGGCCAAACGAACATTGCCGACCATTTCGACGACCTCGGAGTATTCAACGAGACTGACAAGTGCTGTCGGGAACACGACTTCTGCGACGACATCATACAGCCCGGCCGAACCAAACACAATCTCATCAATCCTTACAGCACAACCAGGTACATTGTATTGTCTATTTCTTTCGACCACAAGACCGCCTATATGACAATTCTGACAGGGTCAAACTATGATAAGCATTAAGTGAATGAGTTCTTGTGGTGGTGTAACAGTCAAGCTTAACTTCACGAAAGTCTGCGCGAGCATGTATGTAGGTACCGCAAACAATTATAATGAACCCTCGTGAGCAGGAGTTCGCTACCTCCGGCCCGCGGAAAGTGCTCCGGTAGAAAAGTATAAATACACAACAAATTCCTAAGATGACCATATTTCCTTCATAAAAAATACGGGTAATATTCATACGGGATATCACCAATTGTCACAATTGCAAGTTGTTGCTAATTGGAGCCAAAAACAAATTTGTTAAATTCAAGCTAAGCTGCCATTAATCACTAAAATTTTCTGGAAAATCGCCGGTGGTGAGAAATGGCTACTGCCAGTCGCAATGGGTAAAAAATTCACCAAAAAACGAACATCTTTAAGGAATGCGAATAAGTTTGCGTGCATTTGACTAATTAAGGTAGTACTAATATAATTGATAAGTTGTGAAAACAATCTTAATTCTTGCTTTCGAAAATTCAAGTTACCGTTGTTAAAACTGAGGGGAAAGGGGCATTTTACAAAGAAGTTGACGACCA